>NC_141041.1:31685000-31985000 GCF_052040795.2 Danio rerio
TAGGAGGCAATCGCTTAAAAAGAAACAGCTTCCATTCAAGCTCTTTTCCTGCACACACTCACGTGCGAAACACATAAATTCTGCATTTTCACACACACACGCAATGCTTTGCCCTATAGCAATGATAATAGGAGTCGCTTCACCGCAGTAAATCATGGCAGGCTCACTGCAAAGCATCCGTGGAAGATGCTGACATCCGTCAATGCGCCTCTACTGTCATCAAATATTGCATATTCAGTAAATCAGTCAAGGTTGTGGCCAAAAAACAAGACGTCTATTCTCAAACAAGATTCATGTATTGAATAAATGCAAATGAGAGAGCAGAAGAGAAGGGCGGTTCTGTTTTCTGGAGGAGGAGGCGATGCTGATGCTCAGAATACAGATCAATACTGGCCAACGCTGCATGCTATCTGAACATGATCAATGTGTTGTAGAGCTCTACCAGTAACAAGCTGCTGTTTCTAAAGAGAAGGGCAAGCACATGCAACCATGCTGGTTATTTATTGTGCAGCCGAGTGAACTATCGTGAGTAATCTCACAGTTAGGAATACAAAGTTCAATTCATTTGGATGATGTTAGATGTTTTTTGAGAATACATCTAACATAATCCATATTTTTCACATAATTTACTAATCAGTGTCATTAGTGTTTAATCTAGCATTATTTATATGCCATTAAAACATACAGTATACAATATTATGCTGTATTATTCCATGGTCTGTTGAAACTATTAATTCTGATTGGAAGGAAGAAGGTGTGCTATTAAATTGTTTATTACATGGTTGTTGAAATTGTTAATTCTGATTGGATGGAAGGTGTGCACTAAACCTATTATTCAATGGTTGGTTGAAGTTCTTGACTCTGATTGGATGGAAGGTGTGCAATAAAACTATTATTCCATTGTCAACTGAAATTCTTGATTATGACTGGATTGAAGCTGTGCAACAAAACTGTATTAATCCATGCTCTGTCGAAATTCTTGATTCTGTTCGGATAGAAGGTGTGCAGTAAAATTGTTTATTCTATGGTCGATTGAAAATCTTGATTCTGATTGGATGGAAAGTGTGCAATAAAATTGTTAATTCCGTGGTTGGTTGAAATTCTTGATTCTTATTGGATGGTAGGTGTGCAATAAAACTGTTTATTCCATGGTCGGTTGATATTCTTGATTCTGATTGGATGGAAGGTGTGCAATAAAACTATTATTCCATGATCAATTGAAATTCTCAATTCTGATTGGATGTAAGGTGTGCAATACAACTGATATTCAATCGTTGGTTGAAATTCTTGATCCTGATTGGATGGAAGGTGTGCAATAAAACTATTAATCCATGGTCGGTTGAAATTCTTGATTCTGATTGGATGGAGGGGAGTGCAATAAAACTATTAATCCATAATCTGTTGAAATTATTGATGCTGATTGGATGGAAGGTGTGCATTGAAATTGTTTATTCCATAGTAGGCTGAAATTCTTGATTCTTATTGGAGGGAATGTGTGCAATCAAACTATTACTACATGGTCAGTTTAAATCAGGGGGCTCAACCCTGATCCTGGAGATATGTAGCTTTTAGCGCTAGTTCTACCAGGAAGACATAAAGTCACGTCACTCATCACAATTACTTCCATCCAATCGCCACGAGGCACAAAGAATACCAAACAAAGTATACAATATTATGCTGTATTAGTCCATGGTCTGTTAAAATCCTTGATTCTGATTGGATGGAAGGTGTGCAATAAAACTATTATTTCATAGTAGATTGAAAATCTTGATTTTGATTGGATAGAAGGTATGCAATAGCTTGCAATATTCCATGGACTGTTAAAATCCTTGATTTTGATTGAATGGAAGGTGTGCAATAAAACTGATATATCACAGTCGATTGAAATTCTTGATTTTGATTGTATGGAAGTTATACAATAAATTGCATTATTAAATGGTCTCTTGAAATTCTTGATTAGGATTGGAAGGAAGGTGTGCAGTAATGATGTTTACCGAGGAAATACTGTTTTGTTAAATAATTTTTTTTTTTTATCAAACAATACTCATAAAATAAATGTAATTCAATATCATATTCGTCTCCCTGGTCTTTCTGCTAGAACTATCGTCCTGCAGAGTTCAGCTCCAACCAAGATCAAACACAACTAAACCTACTAAGTAGGATCTCAATGAGCACTTGGTAATTAAAGACACATGGGTTTGCAGCTAAATTCTGCAGAAAGGAAGAACTCTAAGAGTTGGACAACCCTGGTTTAAATTCTTGATTCTGATTGGATTGAAATTGTTTGATGATCAGTTATATATATATATATATATATATATATATATATATATATATATATATATATATATATATATATATATATATATATATATATATATATATAATATCAACAATACATCATATTATTCAATATATCATATTATTATTATTCAACATATCATATTATTCATACAAATCAATACAAAAATAATAATAGATCAGAATAAACTGTACATTTAACATTTCTCTCTCTGTCTCTTTCTGTCTCTCTCTCTCTCTCTCTCTCTCTCTCTCTTTCTCTCTCTTGCTGGCACTACAGATCTAATGTATCAAAACAAAAATCTTAGTTTTTTTTACCCATTTGGTCAAATATTGAGCTGCAGAGAGCAATATTAGTTTTAACTGGTCTATAACATGGTAAACGACCATGGAATAAGCATGATAATCTATTGCTTGCTGTGCGTTAAAGGATTTTAAATGCACTGCTTCACATCAGGTGGTTCTTTGCTTCTATGTCATGCATTAAAAATCCTTTAAATGTGCGGCAAGCTGTTGATTGACTTCACTGTGTGATCTTGTCATATATTTCATATGGGTCAAAAACAAAACAATACAATATAATAAATAAATAATAAACAAAACAATAAAAGTGTAACACATTTCCCCCTGTACATATACAGTCAAGCCCGAAATGATCTACCCCTGATTATTTGTCTGTATTTATATACACTGTATTTATATATATACACACACTACAAATATTTAATGATTTAGTTCATTGCAGAGACGTGCTTATATTTTTTATTCAGAAAGTATTTAACTTTTATTTTAAGACTAATTTACATTTTCTTCTATTATCATTTCATATAAAAGTATTTTATTTTTCACAAGTTTTTCAAGAGTTCACACTTAGCTGATGATTATTATAAGCAAGTTTGGCATGCTGTCCCAGGAGAGAGGCCTGAGCTCAAAAGGTCCTTGAGCCCTGGGCTCCCTCCCGTTTGCAGGGCGAGAGGGGAGCCTTGAGCTCAGGTAGAGCTCGACAACTCCCCCCTTCATAAGAGCTGATGACTAAAAATTGAATGCTATGAAGAGATATGCTGCAGGATGAGAGATTGACTGTAGTGCAAAATTTAGATTGATCAATTCACTTGTTGTGCATGTTTTTGGAATGTGGGAGGAAAACCTACGCGAGCACGGAAAGAACATGTAAACTACGCACAGAAACGACCACCAGCCTGTTAAAGGACTAGAACCGGTGACATTCTTGCTGTGAGGTAACAGTGCTAACCACTGGGCCACCGTGCTGCCCTATGTAGGGAAAGGTGAAGAGGTAGGGGTGGAAGGGGGGATTCTTCAAATCGAAGATGACTATAGTGAAAAAACCCTGGCTCTTTATAGTGGGTTAGAAATGGCCTGATTGGTGGATCATACATGCTAATGCAGAACCAGCCGTGTTAAATCATAATCATGTGATCCTCTCGAAATTAGTTTAATAGTTAGTTGAATAAACTTCACTGAAGTTTAAGATGACTAAAATGTATAACTTACACAGATCATATTTATTTGAAGCAGCTTTACATTTGTTTCAGCACTTTTATTACTTAAAGTAAAAACTAAAGAAAATCTGAAAACAAATACACTTAATCAAATTGCACTTAATAAAAATACTGACCTCCCGTCTCTTTCTCTCTCTCTCTCTCTCTCTCTCTCATATATATACTTATATATATCTCACAGGTGATATTTTTATTCTCGCTCAACTTGAAACATTTCAAGCTGCTCAGATGTAAAGTGAAATATGACATACTGTATGCATTTCATCAACACCCAGACTGTCACGTCAGAAAAGTCTAGCACACACTTCAGAGAAACACCATATACCAATATCAAGCACATGCAAATAAATGGAGTGTGTATAAAATATACATTTTGCTTTTAGGCGTCTCATACTGACATATATACATTAAAAATAAACCCATATAAAATACATCAGTACAAAAATAAATCAGATGGCTACAAAATTCACACAAGTCACTTGCTGAGTGGAAATAAAAAAGATTGCCTATCTGGAAGCAACACTGAGCTTCACATTTTTCCCGCATTTTTGTAAATGATAAATTATATAATTGAAAAACTGTATATTTAAAATGGTTATATTGCATATTTAAAAGAGACAGCTTCAACTTTTTTTGCTACTAGCTTGTAACTTGCAAAAGTGTTGAAATGTTTTCAATTATAAATAGACTTTAGCTTGTAGCTCTAATCCAAAATAGCTTTCTCTTGACATCAATTCACACGCTCTGCACATATTTTAACACACCCTGAAATATAAAACAAAACCTTGAGGAGGTTGCTAGAAAAAATATTCACATATCATATTGACAGAATGAAATGTGGATTTTCTACTATTATATAGACACTGTGAAACCCAGCGGTCAACTTTATCCAATGAATTGAGTCTTGTTAACTCAAAATTTACTGAAAGTTAATTCTACTTATTTGAAAGGAGTTTTGAACTCGTTGTTTAAGGTTATGGGTTAATTAAATACCTCATTACTTCAACGTAAATGAAGTAAGTTCTCCGTACTCATATAGATTAGTTTTTAACTCAAATGGTTTGTTGCCATCGGTTTCCTCAAATGGTTTAAGTTGCCTTAACTTATTGAGTTTTACTGCGCTCAAATTGCTTCATTTACTCAAATGTAAGTTCACAGTACTCATTAGGATAACTTTTGGAACTGAAATGGTTTGTTGCAGACACAGCTTGTTTTAAATGTGGATGTTGTTTAGATTTGTCCTGAAAATGCTCATTGGCAGGGTGGCAGTTCATAAATGCACACTTATTATGCACTGTATAGCATTACATTTTCTGTGAAGGTAAGATAATGTATTAATAGTGTAATGTTTATTTGCTAGTTAAAGTACTAATAGTTAATGTTAAACAAGCTAGTCAATGAATTTATGCAACAATATTCGAGAACCAGTATACACTAACCATTAAAAAATACCCTGGCTCAGTTTTGACCTCTGCCTCATCAACTTCCTCAACATTGTACAGCTCCAGTTTGATCATGTAAGGCTTTAACCTGCTGCTAGTATTTTCCATTGTTTTAGCTGCATATTTGCTAATTTAGTTGTTGCAGGCATGTCAGAATAGGCTCCGCCCACCTCTGCAATGCAGCATCTCATTTGCATTTAAAGGTATACACACAAAAAATGTGTGCTTCTCCTAACACTCAAATAGAGGCGTATTTGACGAGCAGTTACACAATTACACACTGAAACAGGAAGTCGTTTATTCTTTCCTATGGAATTAAACCAATTGTAACCAGCAGATTTACTCTTAGTATTTGAGCAGTGAATTTTTACTTAAATAATATATTAATCTAATCTATATTATTTCAATAGTTGTTGAAAACTATAATTACTAGCGATACTGGATTGCGTATTTCTGTGTTGTATGTGTAAATTTGGTTTCTTGTTGTTATTCCTCCAGTGTCCCCACACCCCCCTTGTAAGTTTTGCTTCAGCTTTGTTCGTTGTCACTGTAAAAATATTGTATATACACAGTTTGAAGCAGTAGGGGTTTGATTCCACACTTTTCTGTGTTGTAAATATTTTCGCTTGTTTTTGTATATAGTTAGAAAATGTGGTGTAGTATTGTATTTATATTTCTGTTATTTTCTTTATAAGGTGTAGGTAGTTTTATTGTGGGAGTTTAGGTAGAGTGTACTTTTTGTTGATTATTTTTTGTGGGTCCTCTCTGGCCTTCACGTTTTGGGTGTTTAAAATGAAAAAAAAAAAAAATCAAATAAACGAACCCGACTCTAAAGTAGGTCACACACCGGATACGTTGCTTGGCGATGTGCCACGCAGCACCGTACTGCACCATTTTGGAATTCTAAACACATGGTTCTATGAGGGTATGCAGACTGGCGCAACAAGTCAGAGGTTGTCCAGGGTGCCTAGTTACAACTCAGGGCACTGTTTATATTTCTGCCACACCACAGAGCGCCATCTGAATAGTTTTGTTTTAAATAACATGTGAATGTGTATCGTCTGATGTGCGATACTTTCAACTGTCATGTGCGCGCCGTGTCTCAATGCTGAGTGGTGCATCCGCTTAAGGGTTCTTAAAAGTTATTTTATTTGTTGAGTGTTATTTATTTTACGTCCTAGATCCTAGACCAGAGGGGTAACATTGTTATACTCTTTTGATTAACCCTCAATGACTACTGAGTTATGAGGGTGGGGTTGGGTGCTTTGCATTTTTTAAAAATAGTAGATTTTCATACAACTGAACTCGTAACGTAAAATAGTTACGTTTCCTAGTGAGATCAGGCTGGTATTGCTATAGCAGTGTTCTGAACTCTGCTGTTGTTTTTTACATTCAGAACGATTTTTAGAACTCCATCCTTATCGTTATCTCTATAGTTACCATGCTTGGAGTGTACTGCCCTTTAGTCTTTACCCCTAAAAAACAAAAACAAACTGTAAAGATAAAGTGAAGTTACGTTATGTAGACTTCACAGCTCTCAGAACAAGGTATTGACAAACTAGAAGGAAGGCTGAGAAAATGATGAAGGAAAAGCAAAAACGAGAGTAAAACTCTGTAGCCAACACCACCACCCCCACTCGTTCCCTTGATAAATAACAGACCTGGATGAGAATACAAAAAGAGCTTTCCCCCAACAAACTCAATCTCGCTCCTGCAGTCTCCGGTGGGATGTAGAGGCATTACAGAGCCCTCTGTGCTGCTTAACAGGGGGGAGGACTGGCTGGATGCTTGTCTGACAGCTTTTTGGACCGTTTCACTGCGTCTGACTCAGGATTTGAGTAGCGTAATGTCTGCATAACACAGATTGCGTACAAGCAGGTGAAGTGCAGAGGGAACGTGTAGAACAGCCTCATCCAGCTGTCCTGACTGGCATTAATGCAGCAAAAACCGCTGCGTTTATATTCCTCTCACAGCCCACCGAACATCAAGGCTTTTCGAGAGGATGAAGGTCAACGGGAAAGTCTTTCCTCTGGTATTTTACATCTGCAGGCGGCTGATGCAAACCCCAGATTTCACTCTCCCGTTCACACCTCTGCTATTACAGTATGTAAATAGTGCCTCTTGTTGGAATACTGACTCCATCATACGGTAATGAATGAGCTGATTTGATGATAAGTTTAGACTTTCTTACAGTTACAGTTTTTTTTTTTTTTTTAGGCTGAGCTTTAATAGAGAACTCTCTAAAAGAATAATGAGCTTTCAAAAAAACTTGAAAAGACAGAAAAAGCAGTTGTAAGACTTTGTCTAACATTTGACCTGTTAAAGCTTAAACAGAAATAAAAAAATATAATAAGAATAAATCAAAATATATGCTAAAATTCTGAATACATTCAGTACACTGTATAAATGAGTAAACCACTTTAGAAAATGTTTTCATCAACCTAGTGATTAAAGACTCATTCACATTACAAGTGACTCACAGCAGCAAAATTACAAATGACCGTTCATTTCAACAGATATCGAGCGACTTTCAGCAACCTCCATCTATGCAAGCGGCGGCGACCGTTGGCAACCAGGTGGACGTGTCAAGCGATACGACAAAGTTGAGAATCCTTCACCTTAATGCAAATGAAAAGTGACTTTCTTGAGTGACAGCCAATAGGAGCACCAGTACAGCTCATGTGATCCTCTCGCAGCTTGCACAGAGGGCAATTGTATTTGTTATGTATATACCTACACAGACCTGTGTTTGAAGCAGGTCGCAACCCAGAGCTAAGTTAGTTTGATCTAACCTAAGCTAGATCAAACTAAACATCTAAACAAAACAAAACAACTAGCTAAACTAAACTAAACTAAACTAAACTAAACTAAACTAAACTAAACTAAACTAAGGTAAGGGAAGGGAAGCTAAGCTAAGCTAAGCTAAGCAAAACTAAATTAAACTAAGCTAAGCTAAGCTAAACTAAACAAGTAAACTGAATTAAACTAAACAACTAAATTAAGTTAAGCTAAACTAAGCTAAATTAAACAACTAAACTAAACTAAGCTAAGCTAAGCTAAACTACACTAAGCTAAACTAAGCTAAACTAAACTAAACTAAACTAAACTAAACTAAACTAAACTAAACTAAACTAAACTAAACTAAACTAAACTAAACTAAACTAAACTAAACTAAAAATTCATTCAGGGTTTGCAACGGCGGAATGAACCTCCAGCTATTCTACTATGTGGCTTTACACAATGGATGTCCGTCCAGCCTTAACTCAGTACTGGGAAGCTAAACTAAACAACTAAAACAGATTATTTGTTTTTATACAATATTTATTTAAAATGTTTCATAATCCAGAAAATATTGCATACCACTAAATGGTGGAAGATGTTTTTTTGATGTTGTTTAGCATTTGTTAGCATGAGCTAACCTAACCATGCTAACTATCTATAGCCTGATGACTTTGCCGCTCTCTGCACTGTGACTTGCTTGTATTATATGCAAAGCTATAAGTGCCTATAATGTGTGTGCAAGAGTGGCTGTGGGTAAAAAGCAACTCAATGAAAGCGTCAACATTAGTCAGGCCATCGCCATCCAATAGAAAAAGCAACAAGAGTGAATACAGAGCCCACTTAAATCATCGATTATAGCCGAACTTAAAAGGCAGCCGTGCACTGAAGTGTGAGATAACTGGAGCTTCTGCCATATAAAAACACATACCTACAGAAACTCAATCAATTAAGCTCTCAGCCCTCCACCTCTTTTAAATTCAATTAACTCTGATAAATGCTTTGGGCCTTTAATTAAAGCAGAAAATGGCAAAGCATTTATTTAAAAAAAGAAAGTACTGAGCACTGCTTAGTTAATCCAATGCATAACCTCAAGTCATTTGTGCTATAAAACTCCATTTTTCAGGATCATCTGTACAGGAGGTCTAATATAGCATTGCAGTTCAAACACAGCTGACAAATAATCCCGACCTGGATAAAAGACTGGGGCTTTTAGATCTGCTTTAATCAAATCATTTTCAAAAAAAAAAAAAAAAACCAGAGGAAAAAAAAAACACATGGGAAAGAATCAGGTTGTTAATTACTGAAAATCTCAGCCAAAGCTAATTGACTAAAAGGTCAGCAGGGAAAAGAAGGCATCCATCAAGTGTCGAATGAGCCGGTAAATCTGCACATTTTCTACTTGTTTTATTTAAAGCTGCAGCACATTAGTTTTTTGGGGGTTAAAGTCAACCCAGGCTCATTCTGTTTACGTACCCCTATATACAGAGGGCCAAATACATCCCAGGAGGTAATTTTTTTTTTTTTTTTGCAGTTTTTTGTTATTGCGTATCCACTAGAGGCTGCTAAGTATGCTTTTTGAGATCTCAAATTTCTCTTGCGAGTGCCATTTGTGCCTTCTCTTCTCGCTTAAATCCACCAGAGGCCACTGTTGACTGACTGACTGACTGATCGACTGACACACATTCCTCCTTCTCTAAACCCAACTGCTTTTAAAAGCACAGATTGACCAGTGCCGACTCACCTCCCTAAACCCAACCGACAATGTTTTCAAAAGCAATTTAGAACAAGAAAAGCCCTTGTAGCAGCCTGACTTTTTACCACATTTTCAGTTTTTATTACATTCCCACCCTGTTATTTACTTGTTTATTTTATTTTTGGATTTTGTTTTTGCCTCACCACCTTTGTGGAACCGTTCTTTGTTGGACTCAAACTCCGTCACGGTCAACTCTGCTCTGCGTCTCAAATCCTCTGACATATGCAGCGAGTCACTGGACAAACTGCTAATAGCGGAAAAACCGTCCATACAAAGGTAAGCGGTTAGCTGCTAGCGTGAAAAAGAACACCATCATACCACCCTGTAGTGGTGTATTAAGGATTAAAATGCAGCCATACAATACTTTGGCTACTTAAATCATGATCTCCAGATGTGTATAGAGCTTTGTTTTCAGAATGAGCCTATGTTGGGTAAAATGATTAAAAATTAATGGATGCAAGGGGGGCTAATAATTCTGACTCCAACTATATTTGAGCAGTTCTCTTAGGTTTTCAAATTATTTTAGCTGTTAAGCTAACATACAATTAAATATTATATTTATTGCTAAATAGAACCTAAATTTAATTTAATATACTATATATTAATAAAGACGTTGATATATAATTTAAGGCAAAATTATTATCCTAAACTTATACATTTTTATTATTTTTCAAACATTTACCTTGTTCAATACATTTTTTAACATTCTAGTTGTAATAACCAATTTAATTCTAATTATTTTTTTTTGTCTTTGTACAATAAAAGTATTTTGCTGCTTGTTCTAATTAGTTATTTAAAATTAATTAAAACAACACAATTTTAATGTTGTTTTTGGGACAACCTAATTGTTTTATGTTAAATCCACTTAAATTTATAAAAACAATTAAGTTAACTTAATCAGCTTGTGTTAGGACAACATGAAGGAGTTGTGTGGAAGCCAGCTGTTTTTACAGTGTGCCACGATGACAGTACAAAGTATTTTACGAGTTATTTTAAAGGATGCTTAGATTAGAATAACTATGTATGTTAGGTATGCAGCTAGTCTTGCTAATCATTAATTTGTATATTTTTATTTAATTATTTTAAACAGTGTATATTCTTATTAAAATTGTAAACTGATTCTATTCCACCCAAACCAAAAGAAAGACTTTCTCCAGAGGAAATATTATATACAATTCTGTGAAATTACCTTGCTGAAACATCAATTCACACAGTATTTGATAAAGAATAAACATTTCACAAGAGGGTAAGAAGTTTGCCTTCAACTCTGACTCTATGCAATATACATCATCATTATAAAATACAAACAACAAAACATATCCCTAACTACAACCTACAGAGGTAATCAACATTTATAAGCCAGCTATATTCCCATAAACAGTAAAACAATACAATATAATTCCTAATAAAAAACGAAAGTCTCAATTAAGCTCACTGAGCAGATTTTACAAGCACCTTGCTGTATGACAAAACCTAGCAAACAAACCTGAGGAAAGGAAAAGGCCAAGCTGTGCACCGACAGGCCCTGAATCAAAAGCCAAGTCATGGCCAAGGTGGCATATGCAGTGCTCGTCTCCTATGAGTGTCACGGAGGGTGTTTAATGGACAGCGTCCCCTCATTAGGGCACATCTCCCACTGTTTAGCAGAGCATCTGCTGGAGATCAGCTAGTGTTTATGCCTCGGCACAAGCCTGATGAGATGCTCTTTCCACATATGACAGCTGAACTGCACTGCACATGCTCCCCGTTCACCCCAATGCAGATCATTAACAAAAAGCTTCACACCTATGGCAAGCTGGTCTAACATTTCTTCTGTAACTGTACAAGTGTCTGTTTTAATACCCTTTATTTTAGGTACTCGTTTATTTTCTAATAAGTACTAGTATTAAATCAATAGCTACTTGTGCTCATTCATTATATTCTAGTTCTTAAATAGAATATATTTATTGACTGCACTGAAAATAGTTATTCACTGAATTGACATTTTTTTAAGGTAAGTGGATGAAAACAATTTATACGGGTTGAATTTAAACAAACAAATTAAATTTAGTAATGTTCAACGTCATTTGTCTTTTTAAACTCACCCCTTATAAATTGTTAGCAACCACTTACCTTAAAATGATTTATTAAATCCAATTAATCTTTTTTTTTCAGTTTAGTTGTGCTTATTCTTTGTATTTTAGTTCTTATTTAGTCTCATTCTCAGATGTCATGCAATGCATCACTCACAGACCTTTGGATAAACATTTGATATGCATATGGTGCACTTTTTTGAAAACACCTTAGCAGATCCTCAGTCATTCTAAAAAAGTTATTAGCCTCTGTTATTGTGAGTATGAAGGTATGCTTATTTTTTAGTTTTTTCTCTTGCAGCAAAAATTCTTCAAATATTCTCACATTTTGATCATAAAGATAAGAGAAAGACATCTTTCAAAACTGTTTTTTTTTTTTATTTTTTTATTTGTGGATACTGTTCTGTTGTTATTATTTACACATTTTATTTTTTGGGAAGGATCAACCTTCCCAACCATTCAGTTTTTCCTAAATATTTCAAATGTGACTAGTATATCTTTTTTATAAACAGCAGTTACTCTGCTTTTTAAATAATCTATTCATTTCTGAATAGTGAATGTTTGATAACAAATCATTAAAACGTACTTATATATTCCTTAGATATAGAACCAATTGAATAGGTACTTCTAATTTATTAGTCACTAATATCCTTTGTAATCTTTACCAGTAGAAATTATTTACTTACTAGTTAGATATGCTGTTATTTTGTTCTACTGAATAGATAGCAGCAAATCAATAAATACCAGTGTCTAACAAATATAAAATATAGAAAATTTATAAGAATTAATATATTTTAAAAAATAGTAACTAAAGAATAAGGACTAGTCACTAAAGCACAAACACTATATTTAAACTTAAAACACTAGTGCCTAATGAATAACTACTAATTATTGTGTAATAGTCATAATTGAAATGCAAAATATTAAAAATTGAATGATATCTCAATGACAGATCCCTAGAGAAGTTAATGACAACAAAAACTGTTTATTATTTACTAATTAAAATATAACAAGTATTAATTCAAGGTAATTAATATCTAAAATAGTGTTATAAATATATAATAAAAATACCAGTTTTTAATGAATACACATTAGAATCTGATAAATATTGAATACTCATATCTAATAAAAAAGTATCTTCTCTAACTTGTAATTACCTAGTACTGTATCCGACCTACTGTATATTAAATAAATAAATATTTATATAATAAATAAGAACTATCTTTTTGCGCACTAATAAATACTGCACTAGTAACTTAAGTAGTAACTAATAAAAAATATACTAGCATTTTAACTTGATGACATGGATACTTGTGTGATACTGGTATTCAAGAGACTACAGTTTAAGTCATTTTTTTGTCTATAGCGATGCCAATTTGTGTGTGAGGGGGTGGGAGGTGGAGGGGCGTGCAATAATCGAGAGCATCATCCATGTGGAACAAGTTCAGTTCATTAGGCACATTCAGTTCCATTCAATGTATGGATTACATGTTAAAAGGGCTTGCCACACTTCACCTGTCAGGCTGGAGTGGGGTGTTTCCAGCTGTTGCAGGAGAATAATAGGAGGAAGGGGGTATTGATTTGTGCATTTAGGGGTCTGAACAGCTCTCCTACTGATCCCTGGATGTCCTCCTGTCCTAGAAAAGCTTCACTGGGTGTTGTGTTTTGAGCGCTGGGCTGTCAGCATTTTATTGCTGGAGGTAAGCTGGTTAATGAGGACTTGCTGATGTGTCATCCTTAGGTATATATTATGGATAATAGTATACATGTACACCCACTGCCATTCACAAGGTTGACCTGTGGAAATGAGGTACTGTATGTCTCTTGTTTGTATTATTGAAAGATGTAATGATTCAAAAAAAGAGCTTGTGCAAGAACACTGGATCATGCATTGTGGTAATTCAATATAACTGTATTAACATATTATTGCAATTTAAAATAACCTTTTTATTGTAATATAATTTAAAGTCTTCACATGTTTCTTCAGAATAAATTCTAATAATTAGTTTTTAAATGAGCATTACATATTATAAACATATTCAAAACACAAAACACATAGTAAATTAGCTATATATAAGTAAATATTCAATACGAAATATCCAATTTTGACTTGATATTAAATTTTATTAATTATAACAAAACTGACTTTTTTACATAATTATCGATTTCTAATTCTGAATATCCCAAAACACTAAAATCATTCTTCTGTTTATACAAGAACAGAAAAAATCATGAGTGCTACCTAACAAACTACACCAAAATATACAGCGCTCACGAAAAAACAGTGCTCCAATAATCCATCTTTAAAAGCAGAACGAAGCAGAGCATTAAAACCTGGCGACTGTGACTCCAGAATGTAATTACTGCCATTGATTTGCAATTGACGGTGAATTTTAGCTATTAATTAAGCCAAAGTCTAGGTAGAAGCAAGCGGCAATGGTCAGATAAACAATCCCCAGCAGGCAGAGGGACAGAGAGGCTGCTCATCGATTGACTGGAAATGAAGCGATACATCTGTATGTCCTCGATTGCGAGGCGCTTATGAGCTGCGGCAGATCAGCACAACCTCTTTATTTTAAAGAAACTTCTTCTTTAGGAAGCGCAATCCAATTCTTGGTTGACTACAAAAAGCTCCCAGACTGCTATAATGGGTGGCAAATGTAATGATATTGTAATGATATACTCGCAAAATATGGTGTAAAGAAATGTAAAGTAAGCACACTTGAGGATGGAGTGTATTAACAGCTAAAGACGTGTTTCCCTTCTCTTTTTTTTAGGCCCTGTTTACATCTTGTTTACATCTTAAGATGCGTTTATGTCAGTGAGATCTAAAGAAGACAAGATTATACCTGGTTAAACATAGGTTCTACAAACAGCTATAGCCTATAGGCTTCTTCTGATCTCCATCTGAAAATGCTAAATACACTCACTCAATTTTAATATGGCGCAGTAGGTAGTGCTGTCGCCACACAGAAAGAAGGTCGCTTGGTCGCTGGTTCCATCCTCGGCTCAGTCTGCGTTTCTGTGTGGAGTTTGCATGTTCTCCCTGCGTTTGTGTGAGTTTCCTTCGGGTGCTCTGATGTACCCCACAGTCCAAAGACATGCGGTACAGGTGAACTGGGTAGCCTAAATTGTCCATAGTGTATGAGTGTGTGTTTTTAAATATCACACGGCTATCAGCCAATCAGATTCAATATATATATATATATATATATATATATATATATATATATATATATATATATATATATATATATATATATACACACACAATGTTCCCGATATATAAAAAAGGTTCCCCTGGTATTTTCACCCTTGTCTTTTCTGACCTTTAGAACACTTTTTTTTTTTTTCACTAGAGCACCCACACTATACAGCAATCTAATCCAATATGCATTTTCAACCTCCTCTAGAAGTGGTCGACGGTGGACAAGGTTTATTCACTGTTTATTTGGACTCCTCGTAATGGCAAAAGTGCATCTACCTACCAGCTATAAACAGGGCCCCAGATGAGGTGTGGGAGAACATGACTAATGAGAGCTGGAGGTTTAAGCTCACTGTATGCTCAGCAACCACTGGCTGAAAGCTGCGGAGCCCCCACTGAGCCAGCAGCAATTAACACCACTCCTATTGGGCTCTTCACAGTGCAATGGGAACCAGCAGGGGTGTTCCACCGTGCCGGAAAGGAGCTGACAGTGAGTCAGGAAAGAGATTGAAGTTCTCCGGGAGGACTGTTCGTGTGTTTCCTTTTACACAACTTTGATGTCTGCAAGAGTCCAATGATGGATGAGAATAGTTGAAAATACGTTAGTGTCACATTAGAGAATCATATTAAGGCGCTGATATTAATATGGATCTTATGTAGATCCAATCGCTTAACAGTTTAACAATAGGTGCGGTATGTTTCCATACAAAGATGCAAATTAAATTTATATGCAAAAAATAGCAAAAATACTAAGCACAGTTTCCATCCAATGAATCAATGAGAAAGAAATTGATGCATTTTTTTAAGGAGCATGCTGGAATTTAAATGTGTTTCTATCTTAGTTTATGGACATTTTTGTCTTATCGGATAAAAAGTTATCATACTGAATTGTGCACGTTAGTTTTTATGCAAATAAAAAAAAATTGTTTTGAACGCATCCACTTTTGACTACTTCAATATTTTCTCCATTCAGATTGCTTTCGAAGTGTACAGTGGATGCTCATGTGTTCAAACAGACACTAAAGATCGCCTACTCTCCTACTGACCTAAATCTTACACATTGCAGCCTGCAAAACTTTCCTGCTCAAAATTTTAGGGTTTAAGACGCATTCAATCCAGTAATAAGGATTTAATGTTTGCCTATAACCTAATAAAAAATACTTAATGGTTGTAGGATGTTTGATTATCCAGGGGTGCGTTTCTGAAAACTACTAAGATCGCAAGTTCCATCATTACAAACATAGTTCATTGATTTGGCATTTTCCAAATCCATCTTTCCATTGAACATTCGCAAACTGCATTGCAAACTACAACTTTAAAGCTGTGGTTAGAAGCAATAATAATAATAATAATAATAATAATAATAATTATTATTATTATTATTATTATTATTATTATTGCTTTTAACCATGGTGTAGTTTGCAATCAGATTGTGGATCTGCGACAGAGAGAGTACACTGTTAACCCTTACCGTAGATTATGCAGTAAATAACTATAAAATAGCCAGTGTTTAGCTGTAATGAAAAGAAACAGTATTTTACTGTAAAAGGAGCAGGATTTGTATGAAATTCTGTAGTGCAAAGAATAAATTACAGTAATTTACTCTATGTACCCATTACAGATATTTACTGTGATAATAAATGGCAAATTACTGTTCAACCATAAACAAACATTGCTAAATAACTAGTAAAATGTTTATAAAAATATACACATCTTAAACAGCACACACATACATTTTTGCAGAGACTCAATGAATTTGTCTGGAAAACTTCAATTGAAGTAAGTAAAAGTGGCATTAACAGAATAGTATAAAGGCTTTCCTAAATAAATGTATAAATCATGTTATTTGTTGTTTTTTATTATTACTACAGATTTGGAACGACATGAGAATCAGATTATTTATTATTATTATTATTATTTTTTTGCTTTGGATAAAGTTTGTATATTTTTATTGTTTTTATTAAACGATATGTGCATAATTGTGATACATGTAGGCAGTTGCTTTGAAAATATGCTATGTACCAGGGGTGTCAAACTCCTGGAAGGGCGCAGCCTAGTAGAATTTAGTTACAGCCCTGCTTCAACAAGTTACCTTTAGATTTAGTTTGATCAGGTGTGCTTAATTAAGGTTAAAGCTTAACTGCATTGTTACCCTGTAGATTATGCAGTAAATAACTGTAAAATAGCCAGTGTTTTGCTGTAATGAAAGAAACAGTATTTTACTGTAAAAGGAGTAGAGTTTGTATTAAATTGTGTAGTGCAAAGGATAAATTACAGTAATTTACTTTACGTACATATTACAGGTAGTAACTGTGACAATAAATGGCAAATTACTGTTCAACCAGTACTGTCCCATCTACTCTGATGCTTTATGTTGCTAATCATAGAGACGTGCATTTTAAAGGCAGAAAACAATGATTTAGGCATCACCAGATACTCCCATAGGCTGTCTTATTCTTAACAAAAAAGTTTTAGAAAAAGGTTTTCAGAAAATGCTGGCCCTTTAAGGGAGGCAGTTGTTTGATTTGTTTACTGCTGTGTGCTCTATTCTCTGTCCATCAATTCAGATGTAGAGTCTGATATGTTTTAGGCTTTAAATAAGAATCTACAATGAGTAAGTAAATTGTGTTCAGATGAATTTTGAGGGTTTCTAAAATAAGGCTGTGTTTTAAGTTATATTGTAGTTATCTTGAAATGTATTGAAAGCTACATTGTTAGCTAGTTAGCCTCTCCTCATATAACTTCTTACATTACTTTTATTTAAGTATATTTATTTATTGCTTTCTGGCAAATAAGCTGTTTTTATGCACATAAAAACCATTAAATTCCATCACCTTAGTAAGGTAACATGTGCACAGAAATCATCACAGGGAATCACAAAAACATGATACACATAACCATCCACACACAAAAGCTCTACTGTCAGGTCCCAGGTTGTGAGTTTGTTGCTATTTCAGATTTCAGAGCAGTGTTTCCACTTATGAATTTCTATTAGAAACAATATAAAAGTTTGTTGTCATGAGATTTTTAAAGTAAATAATAATTATAACAATAAAAGTTTGGATCCTTTGGATATTCGGTGTTGCCAACTTTATTTTTGTTTTTTTATAATTATTTTTAACTTTTTATTGAGAATTGACAGTATGTGCCTGTGTTTGACAAACATGTTTCTATCTATATCTCTATCTATGTGTTCTTTTCATACGCCTTTTTTAAATCATTTTAAAAATAAAATAATTATTTTGTGTTTTTTGCTGTTCAGTTTTTTATGCATGGTTCGCATTGAGGAGAGAGTAACACATTTCACTGCAACACACCTGAACCAATTAATTAGGACCTGAACACCACTTGATAATTACAGGCAGGTGTGTTTGATATGGGTAGCAACTGAAATCTGCAGGAAGGTAGATCTCCAGGAACAGGATTGAGCACCCCTGCTATATACCATGGGGGTCAAACTCCAAGTTCTTGGAGAACTGCAGGGCAGCAGAGTTTAGTTCCCACCCTGATTCAACATTACCTGTAGATTTCTAACGAGCCTTAATTAGTTTTATCAGGTTTGTTTAATTAGAGTTACAGCTTAAAGTCCCGGTCACACTGCACTTTTTTCCCTACAGACTTCCATTCATACGCATGTGAGTACTGCAGACCTGGAATGCAACCTCATGTGACAAATTTTACAGTTCGCAGCATTGGAAAGTTCAAGCTTGGAGAACTCTGACCTGCATCATGTGATTGCCGGAGACCAATCAAAGATCAAACTATGACCTCTCTGAACAAAAATTATGGACCAGTCGCTTGCTTATTCAATCTCTAATTATTTTGTTTAATCCCACTCCTTTTCGCAGTGCCATATGACAGAATTTTGCATACTCAAACATTAGTGTGACCACAGCCTTACTGTGCAGACCTGTGGCTCTCATTAATATGTAAGATGATATATCTGCTGGTTTCTTAATTTTGTTATATATTTTCTGTTGTATATTTGTGTGCTGCCAAAACAATAAAATAAATTTGTCAGAATTTTTATGCCTTCTATTTTTAATAACAAGTAAGAATGCTAATTAATTTTAGTAACACTATGACAAACTATTAATGTGTATGCAGTATAATGCTGTGAGTTGTAACACTACAGTACAGTAATTAACTCTACACAGTTTCCAGTTAGTTACCACTACTGCTCTATTACAGTAATTAACTGGCAACATTGTTGCCAGCTACTCACTTTAATGGTTCGGTTACAGTAAATAACTGGCAACACTGTTGCCAGCTACTTACTGTATCGGTTCAGTCACAGTAAATAACAGGCAACACTGTTGCCAGTTACTTACTGTAACCAAATCTTTACAGTGAGTATCTGGCAACAGTGTTGCCAGTGTTCTACTGTAAAAAAGCCTGGTAAGGTCTAACAGTGTATGGTTTTGGGAAATACTCGTCACTCCATCTTTCTTTTCCCAAATGATGCATCGTACTATAATAGTTCAGCCACAAGTTACGTCGTTGTTTGGGAAACGCACCCCAGTTTGATATAGTAAGTAGATCCTCTGTAATACATTACAGTAAATCGGATCACTTCAACAAGAGCAAGCTCGTTGTAAGTTATAAATAATTTGCATTTATATAGATAACAAACATCATTGTAAAATAGGTCCAATTTAATTTAAATAATGTTTGTATAGTGTAATAGCAGTGAATGCATCTACTACCTTATGAAATTACCTTATGTACCTTATGTTTGTTTAAATGCATCATTGGCCACTTTGGTAGTGTTTGAATGTTAACGTCATGGTGTAAGTTATGATTTAGACAGTCTTTATGTAGCCGACATAGTAGATCTTCCAGCTTCTTTGCAATATAAGTTGCTTAAAAGCATCTGTCAAATGCATAAATGCATCAATTCTCAAGTGTTATACTGTATACACACACACACACACACACACACAAATCCAAACAAATGACAACAGATAGCTAGATCTTTGACATCATGAAGTTTGAAAGCCCCTGAAATGTGTGATGACATACTATAATCGCTTAAGGAAAGCCTTGAACAAAGCTCGAGTTTAGCTGAAGGATGTGTATTTCAACATGAGGCATCCACCATGAAGGAAACATTCACTTTTTGGTGCAAAACATTCTGTTCTTCTACGTAAAAGTGCTTTCTGCTGTCCTTACATGCACACGTCGCTCTCTGTGGGGAGGATCTAGTCATTCTTTAAGCGATACCCTAGAGTGAAAACCGTTCCACGTCTTCCGAGCTGCACGACTGTTCTGAGGCCTCATCACCATCTAAAGCTTTTCTCACTTCTTTTGAATACCTCCTGAAATTCTGACATCATTTAAGTGCCACTTCTTCACAAAACACCTGCCACGGCTCTTTTCAGAGCCAGATTGCCTTCGTTCCTTGGCATTATCATCTTTTTGAAGCCCAGTGTGTGCGTGCGTGCGTGCGTGTGTGTGTGTGTGTGTGTGTGTGTGTGTGTGTGTGTGGCTGTTCGTCTGCTTAAAATGACTGCTTTTATCAGTCTTATGGATGCACTCTGCTAAAGTGAGGTGCATTTGGCTACCAATAAAGCCTAGTCACAGGTTAATGAATACCCTGGCTTTGCTGATGATGGGGAACTGAGAAAGCCTGAGCACACTTAACCTATGTCCTGCTCGGTGGCACCCGTCCCGTTCCTAATGTGCCATCTTTGCCCACGGAAACTGGCACACTCTGTTCTTGCTGCCATTACAGATCTGGAGTGAGACCTGGCTGAGGCCCAGTTGTAAAAAGTGCCATATGCACTTCCGAGCTTGACTGGAAAGAATGTTTTTTAGCTATACGATGCTGACACGGTACATACATGGCCCCGCTGGGAAGCAAGCGTGAAGGGTGGAGACTTGGAGTTCTGCTCGAGCGTTTAGAAGAACTCTAACAGCGCTTCTTCCAGCACCATGTGTTCAGTCACATGGACATTTGCCCTTTTCCTATGAGGACAATATGTTCAATGAAAAGAAAAGGTTTACAGTATACAGTGGAGATTCAAAAATAGACAACGACATTTACAACTTGATCATTTTTGTTAAGCAGTCATGCAATTTTCATTGTTTCAAGTTTGAGGAAATTTTTGTTGTGGCTATAGTAGAACAACATTTTATGAAAACTGCAAAAAAGCAAGACCCAAGTTTTCCCTAATTCCACGATGGCTGAATCCAACGCTAAATCAACAAAAAGTTGCACATTTAGATCCTGCAAAATTAGCTTTTTTATAAAAAAAATAATGTTTATAATCTCATCAAACATTTACAGTAATTAAACCATATAATCAAGTTATATTCATTTCAGTTTGCATGACTTATAGACATTGCACATGCACCGCATGTAATGAATTTGAGGGTCTCTAAAAAAAATACATCCTTCTCAAAAAAAAAAAAACATCTCACCTGCGCATGAGAGCAGGGGGGAATTGTTTTGCAGCCTGTCCAGTAAGCAGACATGGATGAAGCGTGAGTGAAGGTAATGCAAACATTGGAAAATACATTGTGTGGTGTGAATAGGGTGTTTTGTGCATTTGACACGCTTCAAACTGCAAAAGAAAGTTGGAGCAAACATCTAACAAACGGAGCAGTGGTACAGACAGAAAAGCAAGCAGCTCACAATGATGGAGATTGGTTCAATGATGATGATGGCCACTGGACGTAAACGAATTGAAGGACATTATTTGTGTTTTACATGTATGGCTGGAATTATGATGTAAAAATTATTTCGTTTAACTCTTTCCCTGCAGTTAACAAGAGAAAACAATTCCCTGCCATTGACGAGTTTTACGCCAATCCATGTTTTAGGTGTATTATGGTGGGGGAAACCCTTATGCATGTCCTGTGTGAGGTAGCCTACACAATGAAATAAAATCACAGAACAGAAAAAGTGAAAAACTAGGGGGTCTGACTAAGCGATGAAAACAGAGAGTTAACCTCTTTAGGCACTTTTACACAGTGTTGCAGTCTGTAGAATTGCAGAATGACTAAAGAAACATTATCAGCATGATGGTTTGAAAACTACATTTCTAGTCTTACCCCCTTCAGCCACTTATGCCAATAACATAAATAGGCACAGTTAGAATAGAAAAAAAATATGTGAGCGAGAGCGTAGCTTTTGTGTGACTATATTGCATTGCAATATGGAGTAGTTAAACCTACTGAACATTTGTACATGAAATGGTTTAATCAAATTATTTTGTTATGGTCACATTTGAACTGGTTGCAAAATAAACATTTTAAATGACAAAACATGAAATTATAAGACATAAACATATATTTGAATGTAAAAAAATACCTGATTTAGAGAGAGACAGACATAGAGAGAGAGAGAGAGAGAGAGAGAGAGAGAGAGAGAGAGAGAGAGAGAGAGAGAGAGAGAGAGAGAGAGAGAAGAGCAGGGCCCCAAAGAACCAGATTCAGAGACAGAAAGAAAAAGAGACTGAGCAACTGTTGCATTTTTGACCAAAATCCAATCAGTAGGTTAAAATTTCCCCCCACTTTTACAAAAGTGTGACCCTAGTAGATCTCAAAAATACACACATCTCTGACTACAGGCTCTGATCTTATCAGCAGTTGTGTGCCTTTTGGAATTCCAAATAGCCTTTTTGGTCAAGACATGATTTGCAATTAAAAACCAATTACTTTTTTTTTTTTTTATTATTAGTTTTTTTAACATCATATTGCAGAAATAGCTTCTAATGAGACTTACAGTAAATGAGTTTTTAAATGAGTTTTCAGACATTGTCAAGGTGTAATATACTAAAAATCCCAGATTTTGAAGAAACTAAGACTTTTGGCCATTATCTGGACAGCCTGCTGTTGGAGGATTTCAGTGTCTTTAGTGGGATTCACCATCTTGCATAGTAAGTGAAAACCAGTTAAATGGGGTTTTTCCAACACAATCTCACTGAAATTGGTAACTTTTTGATTTAGCGGCTAATTTGTATGAATTTGTACAATATCATTCTTACAATTTAGTGCAATTTGTTTATCCCTCATTGATGTTGGGTTTAGGGCCGAGGTTTGGTGCCACGTCTACTTTTTAAAATTGTACATTTTTGTATGACTGACCTCGTACGAATCAGTACAAATAAGCCACTAAACTGACAAAACCTAAAATAGTTATGTTTCCTCATGAGATCAGGCTGGGTTTTTAACATGATTACTTCTAAAAGCCAAATATTGTATATATGTATAATAGACACAGAATATAAATTATATATGTATGTGTGTGTGTTTGTGTGTGTGTGCTGGGAGGGGTGGGGGTGTGATTGTAACCCATGAAACATCCTTTCAAAATATCAATAATGATAAATAAATAATTAACAATAAAAAAGCACTGCTTAGCACCCATTAAGTTACCGTCAGCTAGAAGTGACCTTGAAATTGAGGAAATTGTAGGTTGCACTCGTAAATGTTTCATAGGGAGAAACAAAGAACAAGAGAATGAGTGATCGACTAAAATATATGGGGGGAAGCAAAATGAGTGAGAGTGAGCAAGCGACGGGAACAGACTTTGACCTTGTCTCTTTCGAAGGTGCACTGCTGGGACATGATTCAGTCGGCCCCACATTTGCTCACGCTGAGCCTAAGGCCCAATCGATTACGATCGAAGTAGGTCAGCCTCTCCTCCTGTAGAGCCTGGACTTGTATGCTCGCCTTTCTCCTCCTTTCTCCTATTTTCTCTCCCCCTTCCTACAATCCTTTTTTTGGCAGGCACCACATGTCATTGAGCAGCGGTGGACCGTATCTAGAGCAGGAAGAGTGTTTTGGGCACTGCTGTTGTGGATCAAATATAATCATTGGCTTATGGAAAAAATAATAATTTTTGCAATATATTTTTTATGCATAAAGTAAAATTGTAAAAATATACTAAATTGAGAATCTTTGCTATTAGATTTACCCTGATTCATGAATTAACATGGTTATTGATTACAATTTAGTCTGAATTAAAATAAATACAATTATTTTAAATATCTGTTAGGTGCATCATAAATAGTCTAAGTGGGCATACAGTAACTTCGTTAATAAGTGTTTTATATAGTGTTGACATAGAATATAATGCAATACATCAACAAAGTTGTCATTTACACAAAACGTACAGTATACTTGTTAGATATGATGCTTCACTTAGTTTTCATGTAATAGTAATGTGTACATTCAAAGCGCAAATTCAGAATCTGCTGGAAGTAAAAAGAAACTTTTTGTCTACTGTTTTCAAATATTACATTATACGACTCAGCTCAAACACTGTTTATACATATAAACCTATAGCATATACATGTACAGTATTACAAAATGAAAACAACCCCATTTGGGGTTCCACAACATCAAACAAAAATGAAAACCCTTGGTTATAATGCGGTGCTAAAGAAAAACCTCTAACAAAGTTAGAGTAGTATTGAAAGGTATATATTCCAACATGATCTACTACAATTACCATTCATTTTCATTTGCAAGTGTGTTTTGGATACTGCTGCTCCAGACAGAAAGTCAAGACAAGATGGTTTGGCCCCTTCCCACAAGATGGTCTCCACCACAAAAGCATGTTATGCAACCCATTAGCTGCAAGAAAAAAGGAACCACAGTTGTTGACTGTAACTGCCGTGTGGTTTGTTTTGATATACAGGCATTTAGGTTGAAGTTGATTAAATAGGCAATCAAGGCATGAATTACCGAGCTCTTTAGATCAATTGCTGTAATCCTGTTCTTCATAATGGGTACAAACATGTAAACAAAAACAAAGCTCTATCATTTCTGAAGGGAGCAGTGATGGCACGAGCACCCAAAGGAATGAGGAGATGTAATACCCCTATTACTAATAAACATGCTGTCTCTGTAGCTCACTGATATCTTCTGTCAGTGGATTTGCTTCAGGACAAAAAAAAAAAAATGATTAAAGCTTTTGAAAATGTTCATTTCAAATTTATAAATAAATTACATACACGGATTATATATATATATATATATATATATATATATATATATATATATATATATATATATATATATATATATATATATATATATATATATATATACATTTTAGTTGTCGAAAAAAAACTTAAGTGTTGTTTCAACTCATTTTCAATTAGTAGCAAAAGTAGTTATTGGGTGTATTTTGGGTTATTTGATAAATAAAAAGTAAATACATTTATTTGATTTTAAGATAAACACTCACCGGCTACTACATTAGGTACACCTATCCAACTGCTCCCTAATGCAAATTTGTAATCAGCCAATCACATGGCATCAACTCAATGCATTTCGGCATGTAGATATGGTCAAGACGATCAGCTGCAGTTCAAACTGAGCATCAGAATAGGGAAAGAAAAAGATAATTTTAGTGACTTTGAACTGGTATGGTTGTTGGTGCAATAGAACTGATCTGAGCATTTCAGAAACTGCTAATCTACTAGGATTTCACACAAAAGCATTTCTAGGGTTTACAAACAGAGAATTGTCCAAAAAAGGGAAGTCCCGGTATTGCAGAAGTATACAGGGAGCGGCAGTTCTGTGGGCACAAATGCCTTGTTAATGCCAGAGGTCAGAGGAGAATGGCCAGACTGGTTTGAGCTAATAGAAAGGCAACAGTAACTGAAATAATCACTCATTACAACCGAGGTGTGCAGATGGGCATTTCTGAACGCACAACACGTCTAACCTTGAGGCAAATGAGCTACAGCAGGAGAAGACCACACCGGGTGTCACTCTTTACAGCTGAACTGGAGGCTACAATTTGCACAGGCTCAACAAAATTGGATAATAGAAGATTTGAAAAATGTTGCTTGGTCTGATGAGTCTTGATTTCTGCTGCAACATTTGAATGGTAGGGTCTGAATTTGCCATCAGCAACATAAAAACATTGATCCATCCTGCCTTGTATCAACAGTTCAGGCTGATGGTGGTGGTGTAATGGTGTGGGGGATATTTTCTTGGCACACCGTGGGCCAATTAATACCAACTGAGCATTGTGTCAATGCCAAAGCCTACCTGAGTATTGTTGCTAACCATGTCCATCTCTTTATGACACTACTGTACCCCTTTTCTAATGACTAATTCTGGCAAGATAATGTGCCATGTCATAAAGCACAAATCATCTCAAACGGAACATGACAATGAGTTCACTGTACTCAAATGGCCTCCACAGTCACCAGATCTCAATCCAATATAGCACCTTTATGATGTAGTGGTACGGGAGATTCGCATCATGGATGTGCAATCGACAAATCTGCAGCAACTGCATGATGCTATCATGTCAATATGGACTAAAATCTCTGAGGAATATTTCCAGTATCTTGCTGAATCTATGCCACAAAGGATTAAGGCAGTTTTAAAGAGGAAAGGGGCTCCAACCTGTTACTAGTAAGGTGCACCTAATAAAGTGGCAGTTGAGTGTATACACTACCAGTAAAAAGTTCTACAATAACCCTAACCCATTTTATTGTATCTTAAACAACTTAATATTTCCTTGTTTCAAAACAAGTCCTCGTCAAGCATCCTATACACATTGAAATCGGCCCAATCTGGCAACCTTCTCCCAAATTAGATGAAATTGCACCTTTCAGTTTGATTAGACTTTTATCCACCTGCTACAAGGTGTCAACAACAAAAGACGGCAGGCATTTTTCCTCATTTTTACATCGCTAAGCCTATTTATTTTGCTATCCCAACTAAACACGATTAAACGCTTAGGTGCATGTTGTTGTTTGTGCTTAGCATTGTTTTTCTTTCCCTCCCCTGTCATCCACAACCCCAACAGACCTGCGACCCAATTTTGGACTGCGACCACTGGTCTGTGTCACTTTCTCGAACCACCTTTTTTTTTAGCAGCCTTCCAAATTAAATGATTATAAAATGCTGATTATGTTTTGGCAAGACTGGCCCAAAAATCAATTCTCATTTAATAGAAGCCCATTTTTCTTCCCCTCTGCAGCCTGTTAGGCTCCGACGCATGAAAGCAGAACATTCGACACAGACGACGTGTCAAGTTTGAGGAACATCAAAAAACGATGTCCTTCATCCTGTAACAACAGATGGGCCGAAATCAGACTACTGTCAATCTCAACTGATCGCATCAGTTCATAAGCACAGATCCAAATCTGAGCAACCAATGCATGAAGCAGGTATGGAGGAATTAAAGAATCCATTAGCCCTCAGGCGTAGATGCTGCGTTAGCCTGTGTGTGTTTTTTTGTGTGTGTAGGGGGCCATGCTGGCAATGTGATGGCCACGGGGTCTGTCTGAAAGAGATTAGGCGGCCCAGACTGCGCTCATACATTTGTATTCTCCACAGCCCCTCTCCTCAATTGAAGTGGAATCACACTGGAAGCAGGACGCTCTTCTCTCCCAGTCAGAATTGGGTAAGAGCCTGCCAAATGCATTGCGACAGGCCAAATGAATTTCAAGAGCGAATAGGAAAGAAAGAAAGAAAAAAAAAAAACAGGCACTTTACTTCTACAGAGAGTTATGGAAGATTGACTACAATATTTGTGTTCCACACGTCATTTCATTTAACATTAACTGGCCCCTGTCAGCCATAATGTTTGAGTTATTTGTCGTGCACACGTGAGAGAGCTCTGTTTGCCCGCTGGATGCCATTTTTTGCAATCATCCATATTATTAATGTTACTTTACCGTCTACTCTGTGCTTCGCCCCTCAGCATGACAATTGGAGAATGCATTTGCTAAGAGAGCCATGTCGGGAAACCTATTCTGCTCCAGCTGTGTCTATAGAAGCCGGCTGTCCTGGCTGGCTAACCTGAGCATCGCAACAAAACAAGTGAGACGACCGCCGTCATCCGTCATGTGCTCCCATTTACTGACGCCAAAGTTCTGTCTCTTTCGCATCTCTGGGATATTGTCTGAAGGAGATGTTTATTTCATTGGGAGATATTAAATATTGCATATTACAATGAAGGATGCATCCCATTTCCGCTTTTTTTCTTCTTCTTTCTTTTTTTAAGAGCTGTCTTGTGGACCGAATTCGTAGGCGGTGTAAAAATAGACCCAACTGCTGCCTGACAAGCTGGAGTGGCTCGGTGGAGTTCAGTGTTCTGTTTCAATACCTACAGTAGTGAGATGCCTATGGAGACAGCATTTTAACACAACAAGAGGACTGTATATACCTCATATTAAATACTTAAGTTAAAAGTGTACTTTAATCTTATTTTAAAGCACAATAATCTTACAGTAGTGCAGCTTGATGTTTTTTTTTTATCTTGCATACTGTTGAATGTATGCACACCTGCAACTTTTGGTATTGTTAGTTCCAATACTAAACTATTATAAATAGGCAAAAATGTTCCTCAGGCATTCATGCCACATGTGCATTGTGTTGTTATGCAGTGCTGTGTCTAGATGTGTCAATAAAGTTTATTCAGATGTGAAAATATTAAATATTTATGCATACTTTTTTTACACATTAACGAACTACAACACCCAGCATGCACCTCGCACACACCAGTTCCTGTTTCCCTCTGATTACTCAAAAAGCCGGAGAATAATAATGGACTGATGTCATGGACTATAAAGACAACACGCAGACAGATCATGGCGAGTCTTGTTTTTGTACATTATGAAGCGTTTTCCTTTTTTTCCCTTGGTGTGCCGTGTTTTCTGACCCTTGCTTTGTTTATTGTTTCTTGTCATGATCTAGCTGCTGCAAATCACTGGAGAGCTACACACATGCCATATAAATGAACAACAACTCCCAGCATTTACTTCGCACACACACCGGTTCCTGTTTCCCACAGATGTCACACAAAGCCAAAGGATTATTATGGACTGATTTTATGGACAATAAAGACAGCACACACACACACACACACATCGTGGCTGAGTCATGTTTTGGTACATAATGAATAATATTCATTGTTTCCCTTGTGGTGCCCTGCTTCTTGACCCTCGCTTTGTTTATTGTTTCTTGTCATGATCTAGTGACTCACTGGAGAACTACACACACGCCATATAAACAAACTACAACTCCCAGCATGCACCTCGCACACACCGGTTCCGGTTTCCCACTGATTAAACACACAGCCGGAGAATGATTATGGACTGATTTCATGGACTATAAAGACAGGACACACACATTGTCTTGTTTTTGTACATTATGAAGCGTTTCCTTATTTCCCTTGCTGTGACGTGTTTCCTGACTCTCACGTTGTTTATCGTTTCTTGTTGTTAGCTGCCTGGACTGTTTTTTTTGCCTCTTTGTACTGACTACTCTTCTGGATTGCTCTTTATGTACCTGTTTGCTCCTGAGATCAAACTTTGCCTGCCTGACTATTCTCTGTTTAATAAATACTGCACGTATATCCTTAGCTCCATTGTCCAGCATCTGCTTTGTTACATATACATTGTAAAAAGCGATTAGCTACTTAAAAAAGTGAGTGAACCCAGTGCAACTTTTAAATTGGCTTAATTATTGTAGAATTATGCACATAGCTCATTTACCTAATTATTTTAAGATAACTAGTTTACTCTTTTAAAAAGTAAAGTCAACTAATCACTATTTTTAGTGTAGCAACACATTTTAAAGTACATATTTTGCAGATTTAAAATAAAGATTTAATTATTCATCATACATTAGTTTATTTATCTTTCATGCATTTATTTTTCTTAACTATTACTATTTTAATATAGTGTAATTTTAGATAATTTATATGTACATTTAAAGACAACTTTAAAAACTACAGTGACTGAGAGAGCTCAAATACACTGTAAGTAAAGAAAACAAATGCAATTAGAAAACCACAGAAAAATTGAGAAAATGCCTTGATTGATTTGATAACGTATGAATATGAATTCTCACAACACATGAAAATACAGAAGTGTGCAGGAAATAAAGCAAACTACAATGCAAATGTGTCGGGAGAACATAAAAAATAAAAAAATTCAGCTGGTCTTTGGCTCAAAAACAGCAATCCATATGATCTACAATTTAAAGTAAATAAAAAACACACCTCTCAGATCTTCGACAAAACAGCTGACTCTAATGTACCAAAAATACAAAGTGCATAAAAAATGTTGTAGTATTTACAACACACCAGTATGATTGGGTGTACTTTTTTAAGGAAACACATACAATCTTGTAGTCAGCCACTATTGGTTGTCAAGTACTCAAATACCTACTGTATGCTGTCGAATGAACAAGTAACAAACGTACATGATGTCACTGACACACATTTAGATCTCGGAAGTTTACACAAAGACAATCACAATGGCTGTTTCTTAATATGCATTCTTAAGCGAACTTGCGTCCCCGTATAACGTCATCATCAACTGCCATATTTCAATTCCAAATATCTGACTGCAAGAATGCATGAATGGAGGACACAATAAAGAACCCAGATGCTTTCTTATTAGAGACTTTTGTGCATGTAATAATAATCTAATAATTTTCTGTTTAAAACATACAAAGATTATGTGACCATCAGAAAGACCGCAGCATGTCATTTCTCACAGGACACATTCTGTGTTCTCACGGTCTTCTAAGTTTCATTCTTTCAAAGTAACCTTGCAAGAACGGTCTTCACAAGAACACAAATCCATTCTCTGTGTTTTTGGAATTGAGAAACAGCCAGTTTCTTTTGAAAACTGTACACTTTAATACAAAATAAGCTTTTTAGGCTCCCAAAATGCAGTTGTTTTGCAAATCAACCTCCAAAACCTATGAAAAGTTTTGGTTTTAAGTTGGAATATGTCCTAAACTTACTGACAGCCAATTCCACTATGCATAGGCATCACTATTCACATCGAACCTTCAAAAAGCATTCTTAATCAGTCACTTACAAAGTTTCATGACCTCAGAAGGCAGCTGTCTACGTAGGCAGCGTGTGGCAAGGCAACTCACAAGCTTTTGGTACAGAACTAATGTTTGATTTTTTCTCTTGCCCTGCAGCCAGACAGCGAGTGAAGAGGAGGCCAATAGCAGAAAGCGTCAGAAGAACCGCACTTCACCTACAGTTCTGAAGTATAGCTAAGTCTGTACGTGTCCGCATTTGCCGCCGAAATCATATTAAGTATCAAACTTTTTATCACGTTAAAGACGGGTCATGACCTCCTCAAGATTCTGCCCACACATTTCTCCAGCACATTCCACACCGAGGGAGATGAATCACTTCTGAGCCGCATTCAGCTTCAGTCCAAGGACGGGTTTGATTAAGCCTTTGACTGACAGCTGAGGGTAATGAGGGACGCCTGATGGAGTCGGGATGTCATTTAAGAAAGAAAACTCCCCTGTGACGGACGGTGTGTTTAGATCACCTCCCTTAGTGATGGAGCCACCGTCTCTCGAGCCATTGATGCATGCAGGTTTAGTTAATGTGCTCTGCTAAGATATGCACAGCAGTGGAGCTTTTTTCAGCTCTTGTGTTGGAGCTGTGGAGATCCTAAGTATAGTTTTATTTTTTTTCTTCTTGGTTTCGTAAAATGTTCAGGAACTGTAATGTCATGATATTATGTGGTATTATTAAATATGAATCAAAGACGGAATAAGATGTTCAAGCATTAAAACAATGAAAACAATAAAAGTTAATAAAATAATTTTTTTTCCAAAGAGCATCAGAATGTGTTTATGTGTGTGTATATATATATATATATATATATATATATATATATATATATATATATATATATATATAGCCCACCAAAATATTTTTTTAAATAAATTACATTACAAAATACCTAGATATTTACTCATTTACTTTATTTAAATCCTGATTTGTCTTATTTTAAAACATATAAAGTCCTTTTAAAGCTTTTAGGCTGGAGACCATAGTTTCAAGTCATTTATTCCAAATCCTGCAAGCAGTTGACCTCATTTTTATAGCCTACAAGACTGCATTACAGATAACCTTCTCCAACCTCCATTTCTCTCTCAATTCCTCCATCTTGTATCTCACACCCACACCAAGCAACAAGAACAAGGACTATCAGAAGGTACACCTGATTTCCCTTTCATTTGCAAAGCGTGACAGATGGATATCAGCTAACTGTCCATCAAAATCTCAGAGACTTCTGATAGATCACACCTCACACGCTGGAGCTGCGTGATACTGAAATTAAATGACCTGCACATCTCCTCTCAATTAATCCTCAGCTGACAGTCTCCATCTTCAGCAGGCCTCTGATTTAAACCCACTCCTCTCTTATTATCAGTGGGGATCTGCATTCTCTATCAGAGCCACTGGCCCCCTGGAGGCTGACTGCAGATGTAGGTCTCTAATCCAAGTGTTCCGACTTGATATTAAATATCAAATTCCCTGACTTTTCCCTGACTAAAAAGATGAATTTCCATGACTTATAATTAATAAAAAACTACCCACTACCAGTGTACTAGTCACTATAGAAGAGATTGCACAAGATCGAATGCTAAACATCTTTGTCAGTATGATGAACCACGATAGTCATCCCCATTTTGATACAGTCCAAGTGTGTGCAAGCTCTTTTAGCTCAAGATTAATTCAGCCCCGGTGTTACAGGGAATGATACAGAAAGTCATTTTTATCAACAGTGATCAGATTGCATAACAAAAGTCATACTAGATGAATTATGCTGAGTTGTAATAGTTGGTAGATAAGGACTAGTGTCTACTCATTGATTGAAACTAAGGTGTGCAGTATGTATGTAATTTTATTAATATTATTGTCTTTTTAAATATGTAACTTATTTTATTTATCTTATAGTAAAGAGACCTCTGCTGTGACATGAATTTTCCCTTGGGATTAATGAAGTCTAAGCAAACAAACAAACAAACAAAAAATGCTGTTGTGTTTTGTGGTTTTAGATTGAATATTATTTAATTTAATACAGAATTTAATACAGATTTTGTATACAAATTTGTAAATGTGCGCAATATACTGACACTGGGGAGCATAAACTTTTAAATAGCTGTTAAATAGCGTCCTTATCTTTGTTTTATGTGTGCATAAAATGATTCTCATAACTTGATAATATTCCAGTTGAATTACTGAAGGCAAAATGGTCTCTTTTGGGCATTTTCTTTGGTATTTTAATGGATGTTGAATGAACAGGTTCTATGGAGGATAAGGGAGCTCTCAAATTTTGAACAAAATGTCCTAATTTTCATTCCAAAAATGATCGAAGGTCTTAGTGGTTTGGATGGAAATAAAGGTGCGTAATTAATAACATCATTTTTACTTTTGGATGAACTAACAGTGTAAGCAATTGCCAGTTAATAAGCATAATAGGAATAAAAAGCAGCTGAAAAATAGCCTAACCAAAACAACAGTTTTGAAATAAAAATATGACATAGAAGAATTATTATTTTGATAAATGGAAGCTAAACTAAAGTGACAAACAAAAATCTCTGATATACCATAAATTTGACAATAAATACAATTTCCTTGACTTTCACCTTTAATTTACTTTTAAAATTCTATAATATTCCAACACTCATATAGTAATTCGTATGAATTCGAATGATCCAATCCGTATAATTTAGTACACTTTGCTCATCAACCAATGACGGTTAGGTTAGGGGTGGGGTTGGGTGCCATGCCTCCTTTTTAAAATTGTACATTTTCGTAAGACTGAATTCGTACACTGTATTCGTACACAATGTATTCGTACACAGTAAACTGACAAAACGTAAAATACATATGTTTCCATGTGAGATCAGGCTGAGTAATTTATAACTTTTTAATTTAGTGAATAGTTTGCTAATTGTAGGATCTTATTTGTACTGTTTGGTATGATGTGCTCTGCTCACCCTCAATGACAGTTGGGTTTAGTGACACGCATCCTTATAAAATTTATTATTATTATTATTTATTTATTTATTTATTTATTTTTCTGAATTCATATGCATTTATCACTAAACAGCCTAAATGTAAAATAGTTACGTTTCCTCACAATATCATGTTAGGATATTCCAGAAATTCCATGACCCTCGGGAACCCTGTAATACGCACTGCGAAAAGGCTCTTTCTCTTGCCTCTTGACTCTACTGAGGGAAGATGATGAGCCAGGGGATGAGGACGGCTTGGCGAAAGGGGTACAGACTGCACTGTGATCACATCCAAAAAAAAATAATAATAAGAATACCATGCTGGCCTGGGAGAAGTGGCACTCCATTCACCCTAAAAAAATTGCCCATGATGTGTGGTGTTGAGGAAGAGGCAGTGACCAGAAATAAAGCCCCAAGGTGGAAAACAGACAACAGTGGAGCTTCCTTTGAAGTCTAAGTGATGGATGGGGTGATAACATCGCATAGCAGGAAGAGAAAGGTCACAATTTGGGGAGCTTAAATTTTCTATTAGAAATGGTATCACATTGATATCTTTGCTAAGGAAAAAAAAAAAAAACAAGCAAACAAAAAAACTGGTCTTAAAGGGATAGTTTCTCCCAAAAATAAAAATAATTCATTCATTACACTTATTTCTTCTGTTTAACTCAAAATAAGATGTTGTGAAAAATGCAGGGAAGCAGTGGCTATTGACTTTTTCACAGTGTTTTATTTTTCCTCCTATTGATGTCGTTGGCTACCAGTTTTCAACATTCTTCATTATCAGTGGTGAAGAGCAACAGATTACAAATTACTGTAATTGAACAGTTGTGCTTAGCAGCTCATTTAAAAAATGTGTAGTTTTACCTGAGTACATTTTAAGTTCTGTATCAGATACTTTTACTGCTCTGTTTTACTTCAACCTGCAGTCAATACTTTACATGTATACAGTGATTGGCTAAGTAGAATAATCCAACACAATCTCACAGCAATTCGTATAACTTTTTGATTTAGAGGCTTATTCATATGAGTTCTCTTTCATACAAACTTGTACAATTTGCTCATCCCCAATGACGATTGGGTTTAGCGTGGGGTTGGATGCATTGCCTCCTTTTTAAAATCCTACATTTTCGTACAACTGAACACGTACGAATGAGTACAAATCAGCCACTAAACTGACAAAGCATAAAATAGTTATGTGCCCTTTTGAGATCTTAAATCACACCAGACAGACCAATCTCAAGTCACAGATGCTTTATTACATGCAAGCTTGTACAGTGTGAATGCATTAAAGTGTCAAAAATATTTTTAAAAATGTTAAAAGAAAACTGCAATATTGTTACACACAATGACTGAGAGATGTCTCTGATGATAAGATTAAAAACAACTACTGTGTGATGACTAAACTATAAACAACAGCCAAATGCACTACAGAATGTTACGTTTTCAAATACATGAATGATTTGCATGTGTTCTATCAGTGCTGCATGCTTGCCAACTGCTGGACACTCGCAACGTCAGTCAAGGTTCAAAATGCATAACACACATTAACATATAGTGGCAGCTGGATTTTTGCGCCTTAGGTCCACAGATTTCACTCCGCATGTAGACACATCAACTTGCTTTCTGCTGTCTTATTATGGGTGCATATATTAATGTAAAGTGGTCTCACATTTTAAATTTATAGCCCTTGATTGGCAAATAATTTAACTTACACTTAGGAATATCCTTACACATAAATGACACTGGTGCTACATTTTTTAATTTTCAGGGTATAAGGTAGAATCATTCTCACAGCATAATGCTCACTACTCATGAGTAGGGCCAGACAGAATCTGCGGACATTTTTTGCTACTTCTGCAGAAAATTTTGTAAGACATTTGCAGATTTATGTGGAATGATTTTAGAAGTATTACAACTAAAAACTTAATTCATGAAAAAACATATTAATAATAGTACAATAATAATACAATATTACAAATAATACAAAACTTTTATTTAATGTTTACAAAGCAAATCCAATTAGATCCACCTATTTGGTAAACGAAGCAAACTATGTATTGTAAGTAAATCATATAAGCATTTTATTATTACTATTATTCCATCACAATAACATTAGTTCAATTAATTAAAAAACTGAATTCATAAAATTTTACACACATTTACAAAAATAAATAAATAGACTCAATGATGGGCTAAAAATCTGCAGATTTCTGCATGCCCAGATTCGGTGTGGGCCTACTCATGAGTACTTTAAAAAGCAGCACTTTTACTCATTCTTTGAGTATCATTTAGAACATATACTTTTACTCTACCCACATTATATTATTTGGCAGGTAATGGTACTTTTACTAGAGTATTTAGTAAAGTATGGATTTTTTTGTGTTTAACAGACAAAAACAAAGTCATAGGCCACTGGACAGTGTGTAAACCGTAAGAAAATGAATTTTTTGGCGGTTAAATATGCCTTAAACATGTTTATGCTTTTTCAAATATCAACATACATGTGGTGTGTATTGTAAAAGATCTACGTTTTCTTAAAAAATGTAAGTATGTCACCAATGTATTCTCTCCCAAAATAAAGCATTGATTCGGAACTGCTGAAATCAGTTGTCAGCAATTCCGGATTCACTTCCATAACAAATCTACATAATGCCAGTCGATTGGCTGCCCACAAACAATGTCTAATTTGACCTGACAGACATACACTTGTTAATGCTGATTTGAATGAATGAGACAGCTCTGCCATCTCACAATGTAACACAATCTCAGCATACCTAACCACTAAGAAATGTCCTGCTGCAATAATGCAATATGTTGATGTTGATGTTTAGCTTGATCAAATAGTGCTTACAATGTTTTATTATAAAATTTGGGTGCCTCCATTATTACTATCCTGCAGTGTGTACAAACATTGAGGACTAACAAAGCTTCCAGAGATGAAATTATAATATGGTAATGAGCATTTCATTTCCGATAAGACCAAACACAACAGACTAAGCCATCTGACCAATCAGAGTAGAGTAGACTGTAAAGGGAGGGGTTTAGAAAGAACAAAGACTCTGAGAAATGAGGTGATGTGAGCTGTATATTATTAAAAAATGAATGACACAATCAGAATCCTATAAAAAACACCATAATAAGTGCACTTTAAGATGACCAGCAAACTAAACATCAAAACCTTTATGTCTATAGACCTCTCTAAATATTCACTATGCTGGGTCAAAAAAAAAAAAATCTTCAGTAGCTTTAGAAGTTTCACATAATTCTTGTTAAATAACTAATTGCTTTTATTCAGCTCAGGCTCATGAAAAATATGTGCCTGAGATGACATTTTTTGGCAAAATTATATTACTTTGCTACTTGAATGTTTCACAGCAATTTCAAAGTGAAATGTCTTGTGAGTGACACTAGAAAGAGTGTTCATTTTTTCCCCCTCAGAAACAGAGAATGTGACTGTGATGTTTTATTAAGATGGCTTATGTGCACAAGTTGTTATTGGTTCAGTTCAAATATCCCCTTAACTCCTAAACTATGTCTGCTTGGAGAGAAGTCTATTAGGGCATTTCATAAGATGTATTTACTGTTATTTTTGTGTATATCACAATTATTTATTTATTTATTTTTTACATTGGAAGTTAGTGAAAGCTTGAGAAATAAAATTTCAAAAAAAAAATGGAATGTTGGAAATGACATCATATGAATCTATTGAATTAATTGAACAATTGAAGAAGAACAAAAAAGTCAATCTGGGATGAGTGTAGGGTACATAAAACAGTCGAGGAACAGAATAATTATTTTTTTTCTCTTATTTTCCTTTTTAACTTAGCATTATCCTCATTTTTTCCTTACACTTTTCTTTTCCATGTTTTGCATCATGTATGCTGTGTGAAATGTATCATACAGTGTGCCTAAGGACATGAAATATTTGCTATTATTATATTGTATGTATGCTTGTTACCAGTCTTCCGAAAAACAAAAAACAAACAATTAATAATAATAATAATAATAATAATAATAATAATAATAATAATAATAATAATAATGACAACAAAAACCACCACCAACAACAACATAACAATAAATAAATAAGTAAATAAATAAATAAATAAATAAATAAATAAATAAATAAATAAATAAATAAATAAATAAATAAATAAATAAATAAATAAATAAATAAATAAATTCATTAGCTTAATCTAACCCACAGTGTTATTTAAAGTAAAGAAGCATGGCATCTTTGCCTTTATTTTATTATTTGTGTTATTATTTTGTAGAGTTTTGAGCTCAAACCATGCCTCTATACATGGACTTCTATTTGAGTAGATTGAATTACAAATGCAACACTATACCAGATGAGCTACCAAGCAAGTTAACAACATGGAAATTGCAATACATAACCAAACAACTGCTCAATGCAGACATTAAAATGTATCAGTATACAAATCCAGCACTATGATAATGATATTTTGAGGTCAAAACATAGTACTGTACAAGAAAATATGCAGAAGCAGACTTCTCTAATGAATAGTCTAATCCAAATATAAACAAACACTAAAGCATGTAGCCAACCGACCTTGGAAATTGGATCTAAAACATATTTCTAGTGGTGACACATGGATAAGTTGGAATCTAATTAATCTGTGTTGCTCCTGATGTGTGTATATGTCTGTCAAATGCAGCAAACTGCAGCAGATGCCAAAACGCATTGCGAGGATCTGAAGCGTGGAGCCGCCACCTCTGAACCAATGCCACTTAATGCAAGCTGACAGGCTGGACCAGGGTTGAGGACCACCCAGGTACATCTGGGGCTTGTAGGAACAGCTTGGAAGAGAGGAAATAGCACTCCAGGGAACTCATAGAGCATAAGAGCAAAAAAGGAGTGAAGGAAAGAGAAAGGAAGGGGAGAGAGAGACGGATAGAGTTGGATTGTTGAAGAGAGAAGTACAAGGGAGGAGATTGTGTCTGGAGTTAACGTTTTCTTATCTTGACAGGAGCTGTCCACCCGTGTGGTGCTGAAACAAGGCACATGCTCTACCAGGGCCATTCAAAATCCCATTTGCAGCACTGATGTGGGGTGGAAACCGGAATAAACTGAGGGTTCTCTGCTGAAGGATGAATTTAAGTTTAAGGCAGAAGGTCTCTGAAGATCTTCAGTACAGTTTTTGCTATTTATGGATGCTAACCACAGACAGTGTAGTTCTGCTCGGGGCTCCTCTCATGTGAAATCAAACACCGGAGTACGCTGCACATTTCTGACATGTCTGGGTTAACTTGAGAAAAAAAATTTATAAAATAAAATAAAAAATAAAACAAAATAAAAAAATATATATATAAATTAAAAAATTAAATTTAAAAAGGCAACGCAGTGGTGTTGTAGTTAGTGATGTCGCCTCACAGCAAGAAGGTCGCTGGTTCGAGCCTCGGCTGGGTCAGCTAGCGTTTCTGTGTGGAGTTTGCATGTTCTCCCTGCGTTCGCGTGGGTCTCCTCGAGGTGCTCTGGTTTCCCCCACAGTCCAAAGACAGGTGGTACAGGTAAATTGGGTAAGCTAAATTGTCTGTAGCGTATGAGTGTGATGGATTGCGGCCGGAAGGGCATCCGCTGTGTAAAAACGTGCTAGATAAGTTGGCGATTCATTCCGAGGTGGCGACCCCAGATTCATAAAGGGACGAGGCCGAAAAGAAAATGAATGAATGAATGAATAAAAATAAAATAAAATTAGGGCAACTTGGTGGCGCAGTGGGTAACACAATCACCTCACAGCAAGAAGGTCGCTGGTTCAAGCCTCGACTGGGTTAGTTAGAATTTCTCAGTAGAGTTTGCATGTTCTCCCCCTGTTCGCGTGGGTTTCCTCCGGGTGCTCTGGTTTCCCTCACAGTCAAAGACATGCGCTATAGGTGAACTGAATAAACTAAATTGACCATGGTGTATGTGTGTGAATAGGAGTGTATTAGTGTCTAGTTCTGGGTTGCAGCTGGAAGGGCAGTTCAGGGCGGTTCAGGGCGGTGGCAACCCCGGATTAATAAAGGGACTAAGCTTAAAAGAAAATGAATGTATGAAAATTGACCGTAGTGTATGATTGTGTGTGTGTGTGTGTGTGTGTGTGTGTGTGCGAGAGAATGTATGGGTGTTTCCCAAAATTGGTTTCTGAGTCTTAAAGGGCATCTGCTGCATAAAACCTATGCTGGAATAGTTGTTGGTTCATTCCGCTGTGGCGACCCCTGATAAATAAGTGAATGAATGAAAAAACTTACTTTAACATAATTTATACACATTTGAAATATTTTACCTATATTTTAATATAATTTAGCAATGATTCAATATTATTTCACACACACTCTTACAAGTCTCCTTTAACATTTCAATATGAACTACAACCTAATTTTCCTTCTATATTTTCCCCCCACTTGGCATTTCAAATCAGAACAAATGACCAGACCACAAATCTTGCTCCTTGAATATTAAACACATCCTGAGAATCAAACAGGATAAATGAATCTCCACACGGATCACAGAAACGGTTGAACCTGTGGTGCATCTGATCCTGTCGCAGCGCGTGGAACTACGGGTGCGCAGAGCACACAGATAAAAAGGAAATGGATGAAATAATAATGGCGGCCCATAAAATATGCAAGGCTAATGCGCGAGAGCTGACATGTAGAAACGGGTCGGAAAACGAGTGTGGCTGGAAACGGTGGCTGCATTAGTCACAGGGCTCTCTCAATGCGCTCTGGGACGACTGCCACTGCATGAAAAGAAGAAATACATTAAAATAGAATGAGCCCCGGGCCTCTGTTGAGCAACAATGCTTGTGAGCCATGTTTACCTCTCAACGCCGCTAATGTATCGGATTGAGATTTGGAGAGATTTCAGATCGTGATTTGAAGCGATGGGTGGTCTGTAGGGCAATTCATGCCACACGACTCGACGGCTGCGTTAAATCACGGCCGTGCTGCCAATAAGTTTTCATAGTGAAGTGAACGCACGTAACAAACGGCAATGGCGGTGTGTTTAGCGGTGAGAACCTTTCAATCTGTGTCTGCTACTTTCTCTCGTGAATAAAAAAGACTGAGTGATGTTTTTAGGCTACGCAGCGTGCTGTTTTCCATAGCCGGAGTCCCTCTCAGGAGTGCGTCTCATAAATCGTATGCTTTTCCAGTCGTTGTGCTGATGGCGGTGACAGACTGTTAGAAGCTTTTGTCGCTTTAATTTTTAAATGAAGAGATGGAGAAATGCATGTGCACTGTGGTTTGGTTATGAGTGGCTGATTTGTTTGGTGTTGCTCTCAAAAGAAACAGGAAGACAGGTAAATTAACAAGGATTTAACAACATTTTGAGCATTGCTAATGGTCGGTTCAATATATTTTAAAAGGTTTTTAAGTCGTGACCTATGATATACCGTTTCCAGATCCAAGACACTGCTCATTTGAATTATTTAAGTTTCACTGGTATTAGTAAATGGTTAACAAACTATAAACAACTAATCTGTAAAGTGTGAGTTGATATATTAGTTAAGTGTTAGTTATTAGCTTATGTGTGTTGTTGGGATGTTATTCTAAAGTTGCAACTATTCTTCATTTACTAACAGTTGATAAATGAAGAGTAGTTGCAACTTTAAAATAACATCCCAATAACATATTTAAACTATTAACTAATATTTAACAAGTCTCTAGTAAGTAATTTGCCAACAGCTTGTTCATGATCTCTAACTTATTCATTAGGTATATGTATAAATCATTAAAATACAGTTAACAAGTCATTTTTAACTTGTTAACTAACAGCTTGTAAGTTATCTATTGGCTATCTATAAGGCACAGTTATAAGTAATTCACAAACTATTAACTTTTATTTAACAAGGTATATATAACTCATTAACTAACAGTTTATTAATGATCTGTTAACTAGTTATTATGGATAGTTATTCTAGTGTTACCAAATACTTTATTAATCATTTACTTATGCAATCTTAAACACCTAAAAAAAAAACAAATAAAAAAAACACAAACTATTCTTAAATACAACTGGTTTGTAAATAACGCAATAATTAATTTAGTAATTAAAATGGATCATTAACAAAGTATGAAAACACAATCATTAGGCACATCACACATGTGCTTATAAATCAAGAATACAGTATGTGTATCTTTATAAACTGTTCACTAAAGTTTATTAATGTAGAGTTTTAGTACTCAGCAAATAATAAACTATTCTAATGCTTAATAAAAGATTCATAGTGAGTAATTTTAATGTGTAACCGAAGAATCCATATGCAAAAACCTTACAAAAAGTGGCATCTGAAATTTTCATATAAAATGAGCATTTTTATCAGACTGTAGGTTGAGTAATTTCACTTTATAATCAAATAATATGCTATTTTCTTAATATTTTACTCTTTCTTTTTTCTTTCTTTATAAAGTTGTATTAGTATCCATTTTATTCAGTTCACTCACAGACAGACAGTTGGGGGTTTCAATAGCCTTGACTCATTTGAAGGTCAAAGTAATTTTTTCAGTGTCCGAGATACTAATGCCCAGTAGGCCACCAGTAATAAAACATACATTTATATGGATTTCAGTAACCCGTATTCCACCACCAATCCTTAAAATGCAACATTTATTTTTACAGAATAGAACATGGAATAATTTAAGGACAAAAGAAATGCATATATAGGCCAATCCCTTAAAACAGCAACTATATTTAAAAGTCAAGCGTGAACAAACTAACCCCACGGCATGAGGGACGTCCTAATACACACAATTTCACATGCTTCTCAAATATGCGCTTTTTGAAAACACTACTTTCAATGTATCGCTTTTAATCCAGCAAATAAACAGACATTAAAACTAAGGTCTCTTTAAAAGCAAACGCACTCTCTCCCGCTGGCTGAATCAAGATCCATTTGTGTGCTGCTGGAACACTAAGAGAGCAGCTCACCTGTGTCTTAATATTTCCATCAAGCTCTCTCTCTCTCTTTCTCTCTCACTCTCTCTGTCTCTGCGTCTTTTTTTCCCTCTCATTTAACTTAGTGCAGTGCTCCAAAGGCAGGTACGGACACACACACGCACACACGTACAGACTGATGACTCAGAGCCCACTATTGCGCCAGAACAAAACACAAAAGAAAGAGAGAGGGAGCAGGAGAGAGAAAGAAAGGGACCAGAACACATTGTTAGAGAGGAAAAAGGCCCATGTCCAGAGGTGTGCCCGGCTCTCTTTGTGCTGAGAAGCGACAGAAAGAGAATAAGAGGACAGGAGAGGTTAAGTACCCGAAAATCTCCTCGCACAATGGCAGTGTGATTTGATCTGTCTGAAAGGCACTGTTGTCACGGCTGTGTAGACAAGGAATGTCAAAAGTAGTGGTACTTGTGTGCCAAGTCGATACTAAAATTAAAAAAAAACAACAACAGCTAGAACAATAGCAGTGTTTTTGTGCTGTTGGTTTTCACTCAGTTTGTTACTCACACTGAAGAGGTCTATACTGATTCTTAGTACTGCCAATCATGTCTAGAAACTGGTGGTGCGGCATAATATATTTTAAAGCAATTAATTCAAATAATGTTGGTAAAATGTGACTAAATACTTAAAACATCAAATGATTTTCTTTCTAAACTTCTAAGGAATGGTTATTTAAATAATACTTCTAATCTTGCAAATTGTGGTATTAAAGGATAATTCCACTATTTTGACAACTAATGAATAACCATATTAAAGAGAGAGAGAGAGAGAGAGAGAGAGAGAGAGAGAGAGAGAGATGTTGGTTGTTAAGTGTACAGTTTATTCAGTTTTTTAAAATCTGTATTTAAATTATTATTATTATTATTATTATTATTATTATTATTATTATTATTATTATTATTATTATTATTATTATTATTATCTTATTTATTTATTTTAACATTTACTGTTTATGTACTGTATGTTCAATTTAATGTAAACTTTATAAATGCTTTGGCAACACATGTAACATTTGAGTGAGAGAAACTGTTTAAAAATGTCAGTGTTAAAGTGTGTTTCTAATTTGTCCAGTTTTAATCAATATTGTAAAACTAATTAGCTAACTAATTTAACATGGATTAAAATTTGTGAAGCGTTCAATTCAATTAAGCATTTAAAAATTCAGTTTTTCTCAGGATTTATGATTTATAGTGTTTTAGTAAACAATGCTTGCTTTCCGCTGTAAACTACTGATGACATTTATTCTAAAATGTATATATAAGTAAATAAGTAAATTAATTAATTAATTCATTCATTCATTTGGTTTACACTTATTTTTAGACAAAATACTACTAATATTTTAACCTTGTGAAGAGATAATTATTTGGTTGAATAAAATACTTGTTAATTGGTTCATTAATACATTTTAGGGGATAAAACATGATATTGATATTGATATCAATATTGATAGTAAATGAAATATATCCTATATTATTCTATTTATTCTTATAATTCTTTTTCTTATTATTATTATCATTATTCAATCATTTTCCTTTGGCTTAGTCTCTATTTCAGAGGTTACCACAGTAGAATGATCCGCTAACTAATCCAGCATATGTTTTATGCAGCGGATGCCCTTTCAGCCACAACCCAGTACTGGGAAACACCTATTGTAAACATTATTATTTTTTATTATTACTAGAAATCTGGAAGATAAGCTTTTAGTTTCCATGTTTTCAGACCTTTACAGAATAAAACAAAGGCTAATGTTTTATTCAAGCCCTTACCTAATAACTTTGGTAAATTCTTTAGCTGTAAAAATTATTATCCAAATAATAATAATAATAATAAAAAAACTACTAAATGCATACCCTGTTCTACTGATATAAAACAAAATGAGTTTTAACTGAATCAACCAAGTGCATTTAGTTTTGTTATTTGTAATAATGCTATAATGTGTTGCTACTGTCTGCAATTCACTCAAAAAAAAAAAAAATAAATAAAATACAAAATTCACAAAATAGTCTAACTTTTTCAGTGTGAGAAGCCAAGGAAAAACTATTTTATTAAAATCTGGCAGAGAAACTGGCAGAACATTAAAAGTAATAGTATGAAACCTGATATTGCATTTTGGAATGCCAAGAATATTTGTAACTACTTCAAAACACTGCTTTTGTAATGCTTACAAAGCTGATTTATTGTTGTGGTTTTTAATTATGATCTAAAAAATAAAAACTTCTACAAAAGGAACGTCTCCATTGACCTCTGTTGTTCCTCATAAGCCCGCTAAGCTAAGAATGCACTGAATGTCATATAAAAAGCATTAACTGAATTCACTGTGCTCCAAACGCAAGTTTTAATTTGTGAACTTTGCCTATTTGTTTTTACCGTGGGACCAAGTTTACATGCAGCACTATAGGGAATATAAGGTACTAGAGACTATAGGGCCTAAAATAAGCCTCAAAAGCTTGCAGCGTTGACAAAGAAATATGGGCTTGATAGGAAGAACCTGAGACAGAGATGAAACACCGGCCAGTAGAAACTCTGCCAGAGGAAAGAGAGAAACTGAGATGCTGCACACTTTAAGGTAAATAAGATAAAAACAGAGTTGGAAAAATAAAGATTAAAGAAATATCCGGTTTAAAAAGTGCCAACTAACCAGATATTCTGCACAGATTCTGAAAAATGTCAAATATTACAACATTTTTCTAATTTCCTCAGTTAATTTAACAGTTTAGTAATGATATTTCTGACTGAAATGTTTATGTATGCATACTAAATGCATTCATATAAAGATCTGGAGTATATTTATCAAATCATCTTCTATATATCCATCCATCCATCCTTTATCAATTTGTTATTTTGTCTATCCTTTATCTATCTATTCATCATTCTTAATTTATCTATCCATCCTTCCCTCCATCCATCCATCCCTCCATCCATCTATCCATCCATCTATCCCTCCCACCCTCCATCCATCCATCCATCCAACTATTCATCCTTTATCCATCTATTCATCCTTTATCCATCCATCCATCCATCCATCCATCCATCCATCCATCCATCCATCCATTCATCCTTTATCCATTTATTAAACCATTTTTTATCTACTCATCCTTTATCCACCCATCCTTCATTCATCCACCATCCATCTATCCATTCTTAGTCCATCTATTCATCCAAACTTGATCCATCCATCTATCCTTTATCCAACTATTCACCCTCCATCCATCTATTAATCTTTTATCCGTCCATACATCCATCCACCCATTCGGGCTTTATCCATATTTTCATTCAATCTTAATTTATCTAATCATCCATCCTTTATTTATTTTTTGATCCAGTTTATATATCTACTCATCCTTTATCCACCATCCATCCATCCATCCATCCATCCATCCATCCATCCATCCATCCATCCATCCACCCATACACCCACCCATTCATTCATCCATCCATCCATCCATCCATCCATTGACCATCTTTTCATCCTTTATCCATCCATCCATCCATCCATCCATTCCTCCATCCATCCATCCCTCCCTCAACCATCTATTCACCTTTTATCCATCCATCCATCCATCCATCCATCCATCCATCCATCCATCCATCCATCCATCCATCCATCCGTCCATCATCCATCTATTCATCCCTTAACCATTTATTTATCCCTTATCCATCCCTTATCCATCCATCCATCCATCCATCCATCCATCCATCCATTCATCCATACATCCATCCATCAATCCATCCCTTTATCCATCCATCCATTCTTTATTAATATACATTCTTTATTAATATACATCCTTTATTCATCCATCCATCTATTTTATAATTATACAAATTATATTTGGTAAAAATTAGCACAGCTCCATGGTCATAATAGTTTCAGAAAATTGATATATAAGCCTACATGCATGAATACATGCACATATAAACAGCTATTAAGATTTCCCCAGTTAAAAAAGAGCAGACCTAAACTACGCAATAAGTCAAACTTAAATCATCGTTGTTGTTGCCGCTAGGTTTTGATGGATAAAACATCCTTAATATTTCAGTTCAATCTCCACTTGCGTTGCATCTTTAAAATATGAGTCTTGATGTTATGCTGCCTTCACACAGCAATATTTGCCAGGGTTTTCTATATAAAGCTCATCATTATGTCGCCTTCACTGTCACATGAGTATCAAGGAGGCAAGCTGCGTCAAATATATGCAGAGCAACCTGCACAGCGGAGGCACTAAACACACAGTGATAATATATGCAGAGCAGATTTCCTCAGCAGGCAGAGGAGCTCGCTTTCTGAATAAAGGCTTCTGTGCAACCCTGACTCGCTTTTTCAGTTAAGTCACACAAATGTATTCTTATGCAATGTTCAATATCTTTACATGTCTGCTCACCTTCAGAAAGCATAAGATCCTGTGTGTGGAAACAGACACATGCACATTCTGACACGTCAACATCTGTTCTTTTTAGTTTCAGCATTAAAGGGAGGTTTGTTTACATTGTATCAGTCAGCATATACATGGCAGAAAGGATTGATCATAAAAGTCACTGATATGTTAACGCTGAAAGACGCACTACAATTTGTCAGGCAGAAATTCCATAAAATAACTTTTCTGAAATAGATATGCTTATAAAATACTGCTTTAATAAATCTGATATCAGATATATTGACAGGGAAATAAGAAAATTGATGCATCAGGGACTATTGCATTGTTGAACAAAACAAAACTAAAAAAATTAAAAAAGTAAAAAATAAAAACAAAGCAAAACAAGACAAAAATGGAACATTTGCATGATAAATATGTATTTTGTTCCTGTCATTCAACAAAATTTAAGAGCATTCAAAACAGAATAAAATTTGTAAAAAATGTTTGTGATTGCCAACATAAGTTTTAGTCGCATTCATTATAAACATTATAAACATAATTTATTTTGTATATACACAAATCAAAGAAAACAGAACTATACTTAACTAAACAAAAATAAAAAAATAAAAACATCAAAACAAAACTTAAAAAACTAATCAAATTAAACTAAATTAAACTAAACTTAATCTTAATTAAAAAAAAAAACCCTCAAAAACAAAACAAAGCAAAGTTGCAGGTAAAAAATCATTGTAAATTAATTTAAAACAGGCTACTGGTATTAATTATATATGTAACATTTGCTTAATAAATATGCATTGTATTTCTGTTGTTCCACAAAAATTTAAAAGCATTCAAAACAGAATAATATTTGGAAAATGTCGATGTATTACCAACATACATTTTAGTGGCATTCAATATAAATAGAATTTATTTTTATATATTTTTTGTTTTGCAACCATTTTGTAAAAAATCGAATAAAATGTATTGCTTAATTTTTAACTTTTCAGTTTGCAATGTAATTAATCAAACATATAATCCACTTGTTAAGTTTTGACGTATCGGTGAGGTATGGTATATTGTTTTCGGGTCCAAGCCACAACTCATTTGAATTGAGAAAATATTTGTTTATGACCATTGTTTTATCATATCACACATCAAAATGATAACATTTATATAAAATAATAATGTACACATCAGTGTCTGGGCTTGCTGAATCACAAATAGCAAAATTTTCATAATTTATAAAAAAAAAAATATATATATATCACTTTCTGGCCATCAAATATTAGCCATGGATAAATATTCTGCGATTGTGATTTTCAAAAAGTATCACACCGCTTTTTAAATGTGTATTAATATAATTTTTTGGGTATCCCCATACAGTTCAATTTAGAGCCATTAGATCTGTAAGCCAATTTGTGTGACGACAAACTTAACAAGTGGATAAACAAGTATACTGTTACATCCTTTATGCATTTGTGATTTAAGCATTTTTTTTATAAATAATTTCTCAAGCTAGCATCAATTTTTTTTACATGAATCTATAAATAATTATATCAATATTACATATTTTTGGTCATTCCAAAAATAATGGCTAGCTTAAAAATCATCATTTACTGTTTTTGGCATTCCTGCATTTATGACTTTGTTTCGTCCAAGAATTTCTAGCACCATGACTCAATGTAAAATTGTATGCGTTCTGTAGCTCTGAAAAAAGGAGGACAGATCTCTGTCTGTGCAGAATATGGGTGAATAGGTTCTGCGTCAGCACAGAACCGCCACCTAATCAAGGCACGAGCTTGGAAAGAACTCGCTTTATCACTTGGCAACAAAACACGAAAGCACATTTACCAAACAAAGCCTTTGTTTCCCTCTTCAATAACGCCACAGAAAGAAAGAATACGCTACAATTACCAAGCACATCTTATCAATAAACACCTTAGAGCAGAGAATGCACATCAAATCTTGGACAATGTTAAGCGGCTCAAGCCAATTTCCATGGCGAGTGACTCCTGTTGTGTTTGGATAGAAATATAGTTGCATAAATTCATTCGCTTTTTTTCTAAGGGATCCATAACGGGTTAAAGCCACTGCCAGACTCCCCTCGCTTCATTGGATTCAATACATATGCTTGTCCTCAGGGAAGCAGTTCGCAACTGTATTATTGTTCCACCAGTTCTTATTATGATACAAACAGTGCTAGATTTGTTTTCTGGCATGGTTCAACAGTCGCACCATCCGTGGCTTCACGACTACTACATTTAAAACAAATGAATAAAACATTTATATTCACTAAATAAGAACAGAAAATACTAAATGTAAAAAAAAAAAAACACACAAAACAAACAAAAAAAAAAACGCAAAAGTAATTGCAATGAACATCCAATAATAGTTCATACAGATGAAGAGGAGAAGCTGTCGATTGCTTTCTAAAATTAGCAAATTATGAAGTGATATAAATATACAGAGAGAGTGCTTTTTCTAAAATGTACATAACTGAAAATAGCACTAGTATATCAAAGGGATAATGGAAATGACACAATAACACTGAAACCAACAACAAAACCAATGCAGCGTGGTGAAAACACAATTACTGAAGAGGAAGACAGAATTTCAGGATATTGTTAAATGCCCATTTTGGGCTGGCTCATTGAAAAAAAAAGTGTCTCTTTTAGCCATCTGGTTCTGCTTGCTCGGCTTTGAGCGAGTTTTAAATTGGGAGGTGGGTACTCTAACAATGAAGTTAAAAACTGCAGCCATCAGTCATTAATGCATCTACTGTATTCAGACCATACTGGTCCTCATTACCGCTCTATTAATCTATTCGTCCTTTATCCAGCCATCCATCCATATGTCTATTCTTTATCCATTCTTTATTCATCTATTCATCCATCCTTAATCCATTTTTAATTTGTCTATTCATCCATCCTTTATTCATATATTGATGCATTTTTATTATTGTATATACACCATTACTGTACATACAGCTCTTGAAACCTCAATAACATGCATATCATGGTACCATTGTCCCCCTATGATTCTACACTCCCTCTCCAATCTGAATTTAAAATGGTGGCAGACGAGCTAATAAATGACACTAGAGACCACACAGTCTTGGACTTATTTCTCATGTGCCTCTTAAAACCTAGACAGTGAGGTTTACCCCACAGCTCTTTTAATCTGGCCTGCATTACATTCTCCTGGACACCGGTCCTGTCAGGGTCATGGCACCAATCCAACCTCACAGTTTTAGCTATCTCACTGCATTCAGACTGGTGTTTACAGCATTGTTATTTAACTTCTTGCAATCCAATCGATTAGGTTTAGATTAAGGTTTAATATAGATCAGTGTTTTTCAAACACGTTCCTGGAGGACCATTACCACTGCATTTTTTGGATGTCTCCTTTGTCTGACACTCATTTCAGGTCTTTCAGTCTCTTTAGTTGTGTTTGGCTAAGGAGACATGAAAAAAATGTACAGAGCTGGTGTTCCTCCTGGAACGTGGTTGAGAAACACTGATATAGACGAAACTGTATATTGTTTTTAAATGTGACAAAGCCGGCCACTGCGCAATTTTTAGCACCACTCACTGGACATTTGATTTGGAATTTGTCACAAAATGTGCAGCAAGACACATAGTATCATCTGTTTATCCATCCTTATCATATCCGTATGTCATATCCATATATTGATCCATTTCTATTATTGTATGTACATCATTACTGTTTCTCATGTGCCTCTTAAAACCTGAACAGTGGAGATTTCTTCAATGCACTGTGATGCAGACACTGAGAATTTGGTATCGGTTCAGTAATAATCATAACTGGTTATTATGCACTGACGTCATTTATCACAAATGCGCTACATGGCAGTAGCTTCCTATGATGAGGGAGGAGACTGTGAGTAATTAAAATGCTCTAAATAGCAGATAACTGTGCACAATTCACTGCTTGTAAGTTTGCCGGAGAGTCTTTTACTGACAGGGAAGTACATCAGAACCCAGCTAGGAAAAACATGGCAGCTGTAAACTCTCTCTTACTTTTTGTGGCCCCTTTGACCTGCTGGTGTGTTTTATGTCACATTTTATGTCTTATCTTGGCTGTTACAACAATACCGCTACATGTCGCCGTCTATAATGGATCAGCTGATCGCCCCGGCTATTTAACAACAGTGTCCGTGTAACTGTTTGCTGAACAGCCCCTGAGCCAAGCTAACTAAGCCAATCACAGCACTTTCTGTTGAGCGCGTGATCATAGGCATTTACCGACTCGCTCGACAATGCTCAAAGAGCATGCGTGATAATATTTACATTTGTTTATTTGCTATAAATGTTCATGTTGTTCTATGCATGTACTTTTAATAATTATTGTGTTGCCAAGTAAAATATCAAATTGTTTATGGAAAGCAGGGCTTAACTTGTGCCAGAACAGGCCAGATCCCGATCCGGCACCTCACCTCTTTTTAACGATACCCCTCTTCGACTGCCCTTCTCCCCCGTCCGCTGTTCACTTTCACTTTCTTCCACGACACATCAATCCCCACCCTCCCCCACCCCTGCTCTCCACTTTCGTGCATGACACCTCTTCATCCTCGGGTAAGAAGCCAGATCTGTTACGCCGATCTGTTACAGGAGCTTGCAATTCACAAATTAAGCACTGATGGAAAGCATCGTTAATGCACTGTGATGCACCGGGATATTGTACTGAACCGAATTGATGGCTTGATAATCATAACTGAACCGAAACGTGAGACCAGTGTAGGTTCACACCCCTACTGGACAGTTAAGTTTACCATACAGCTCGTTTAATCTGGCCTGCATTACAGTCTCTTGAGCACCAGTCCTGTCAGGGTCATGGCACCAATTATACCATGCAGTTTTACCTATCTCACTGCATTCAGACTGGTGTTTACAGCATTGTTGATTTACTTTTTTCAATACAATTATATGTTCTTTTCAGCACCACTCACAAGACATTTGAGTTGGAATCTGTCGCAAAATGTAAAGAAAGACACATAATATAATTTTTGCAAACACCTTGTCACAGCAGCCATGTATTTTTCATAAGCCTGGCTTGTGGACAGATGACAACGGCATCAATAAAAGTCCTTCAATAATAATGACCCCATTCCTCTTTTAACTGAGCCGCTACCAACAGACCTTGAGGCACAAAGGGGGGGAAAAGGCCCTGTGTTGTCACCCTGGGGTATTCGAAAACTTCTGCCAAACACAAACAGCCTTCTCGCTGAACCCGCAGGCTGCCGACCGCATCCTCCCTCTGCGGAATTGGAAATGGAAAAGAACTCTTGCTCCTTCAGGTAGGGAGCGTCTCCACAGCAACCAGAGGATCCAGGAGAAAAGGAAAATCTATTCAGGTCCAGCGTTGACGAAAAAAAAAAAAAAAAAAACGGCCCCCAAGAAGCTCCTTGAGAATTGCTATTATTTTGCCCACTGAAAGCCTGTCACATCACAGTCTAAACACTCGTATCCTATGTCCACACTGCTACACAAGACTGGTGCATTAGATCTAAACGTGTGTAGGTTTATAAGCTCGATTGTGTCAATCCTGTACTCGTATATCAGTTTGGGCTGAAAATGAGAGTGCATACAGTACTGTATATAGTGGAAACAGGTCTTATCTCGCTCCCTAATGGTTGCTAGGTTACAAACTAGGACATGGCTTGACACATGCCGGGGGGGCTACGGCTGATTTCATCAAAGTCTAGCTCTCACATCTGTGAAATATGCACAGCGTTTTTAACTTTAACTCACATGCATATCAAAACAAGTCGAGCGGCAGGCTGATTCAATCTGGCGAGCGTGAAGAGAGAATACTAACCGGGAACATGCAAATTGGCTAAGCAGGAGAGTTTTAATTTGCGGTGGTGACAGTTTTCTCGATGCATTATTCTTAGAGCATCTCTGTAGCATTCAGAGGTGAGGTGGTGCTTACGATGCAAGATCCAGTGCTGCATTCGCTTTTTGTCTTTTATAACGATACAGACGGGAGTAATCAACGGCGTTTTGCTACAATAACACCTCAGTCAGTGTTTCATCACTTCAATCATTAAAGTCTATAAATAGTAGACGACCTGCAGAAAATATTCACAACTTTTTTATTATTATTATTATTCTACTCACTGTATTAACAGACAGATTTTATGTCACTCAATAAATATTGCATAAACCACAGCACAAGTGCCAAAAAGAAACCCTACTTTATCCATCAAGCAGTCAAAAATACCAGTGCGGGGATCTTACAAACAACGCAGGCAGCGTTTTACCTCAAAGGACTCTGAAATCCATCATTAAAAAGGTACAAGAATATGGAACAACTGCGAATCTGCCCAGAACTGGCCATCTGCCAAAGTGGAGTGTTGAAACGAGAATAAGTCCATGAGAAAAGAAGTTCCAGTCTGACATGACAGATGGAAGAAACTGAGTATGAGATAATAATAGCATTCGGAAACCTTGCTTGTGCGGAAGTGTCAAAATGAAAGCTGTTGGGAAACAGGAAGATGCTTTGGTCTGAATGGGTTCAGGATTCAACATAAAGTACTTTGTTCCTTATGTAAAGTAATGATTATACCTTGTTAGGTCCAGCCATTATAGTTGTTGAAATATTCAATCAATACCATGCATGTTCAATAAAGAAGATCAGGAGATTCATATATGCCAAAAATCGTAACAATTTATTAGTTACAAATGAATAAATTAATTCACAGAATTCTGTTACATTCAGGAGGTGCCCAACTGCTTTTATTTCCTGACTTCGACTTATATATATGCAGCTGATACTAACAGGTGTAGTTTAGTGAAATTCGTCATTTGTCAATCATTGTCCAGTCCTCCACTGGCAGCACCCCAGACATAAGTCTTTTTTTTTCTATGAATTTTCTGCACAACAATAAAAGCACTAAACTTTTCGCTACTGTACATATTTGGGGTTCATTTTTAACACCTTTCTGCTGACAGGAATTTTCTAGCTGGCCAGTTCAAGTTAATTATAGACAATCAGGCCTGTGCATCTCAATCAGCTCTATCTACTGCAAAAAATGTTAATTAGTGTGCACAGCATCACACACAAAACAGTAGTTTAGTTTAAGTTTAGTTTAATGACCAATACAAATAATTGTTTAATGAAAAGAAAAACAGACAAAAAATACATATATTCCTTTTTCTCAACATAGTCCAATGACGAGGTCTACTGAAGGTTCACTGCGTGTTCAGTCTTTTCAGTGCACAATGTTGAATTTCTTTAAATTCAGCTCATATCTGACTCTAATTTTAAAGATGCAGCAGGTGATCTGCCTAAATGCTAAACGGTTAGCATACTATCTTTGAAACACACTCCCTCCCTTGCTGTCCAAAGCCACGCTCCTGAAATCACACAAACGCGCAAATTGAAAATGACAAAGATTCACTTGATCATGTCTTTTGCATTTGTATAGTACTTTATAATACTTCAGTGACAAACAAAAACTGTATTATAACTAGCATGTTTTCAGTTGTTAATGTGCAATATTTCATGCATGCAAGGATCACTGGTCTCACTCTCTCACCCGCTGTCCTAAAGTGACTACTGTATGCTTAGTGGTTGGCCGGCAGCGGGCAGGAATTACATTTATTACTAAGCCAAAAGTAGCTGTAAACAATACAGGTATCTTGTCTCCGGTTGTCATTGTTCAAAAATGAACCAATGTGAATATAAAACCAACTTCAGCCCAGTAAAGCTGGAATAGCACTATTTACTTATGGTTTGTGATTAAACTAAATAAAAATCTACATTATCGATGATGTAAAAGGTCCCTTATGAAACTAAAAAAATAGTCACATCAATCTTTTGCTGGAAGATTTCTGGGGCTGAACAACACTTCTGTGCATATAACCCATTCGTAACAACACAATCTACATCAGCATTGCATGACAAACATAACATTACCATTCTATAAGATATACTTCAGCCATGGTGTCATCTTTCCTCCAGCGTGCAAAAGTAGCTCCAATATTGGTTCAGGATTTTAAAGTTTTGATTTAGCATTAGTTTTTACCAATAAATTCATGAACAGAGGTGTACAGTTGTACAAATCTACATTTGTTGACAGACAGTTTAGGCTACTTGTCAGAAATATGAGAATTATTGGCCCAACAATTTTTATTGGATGATTATTTTTTAGTTGTATGCCTCACCTATACTTTTAGATCATCTACTTTAACCACTGGGCAGTGAAGAGACACAACAACAAAAAATTCAATCACCTTCCGCTCTTTTAATATTAGGTGGTTTAGAATATTAATTTTAATTAAATAAGCTAATAAATGAGCTTAAAAATCTCACATGGTGGACCCAGATGCTCATGTAAAATAATGTTAGCTGCCTCTTTTAACATAAAGTAAGCAGTAATAAATTGTTAGTACAGATTAGAATCCAGTCACTAAAATGCATGTTGACTTTACTAAATCAAAGTAAACCAAAATATAAAATTCAGTTTAAATGTTATAAATGTGAATATAAAAACTGACTATTTGAGGGAAGTTTGATTGACAGTCAATCATAGCCCCGGCACTACATACCCCTGTTGACATACGTCACTTTTTTGACATACAAAGCACTGTTATTAGAAGATGCCGGCATGTTTGCTGACCTCACTAAACGTGTCATCTAGATGGTTGCTTTTAAAATAGAAAGCTGTAAATGTGCCAGTCTTTGTTGACATCTGGGGAATCACCTGTTGTTATCCTCAGTCTGATTCTTCAGGTGATGCGGTTTAGTTCAGTTCAGCTAAAGCCTCTGATCTGTAGGCTTTAACATCAATATTTGTTTTCTTCATTGCTTCATCTTCATGTCACTTTTACATCCTGGATATATAAGGGGGTGTTCATAAGACTGTCAAGACACATTTTTCATACTTATTAAAGACATTTGTTCTTGTCTTCTTGTCTTCCCCTTCAGCTTGCCATTTAGTTTAGAACATAAAAGTGTTCTTGGAGCTTTTTATAATTACAGTTGAACTTCTGATGTCAAATTGATTGTTTTGACAATGTTTTTAGTTCAATTTCTGCAGGCCATTGCTTTATATGGAGATTCAGAGAGCTTTCTGATTCAATTTAAAATATCTTTATTTATTTTCTAAAAACAAACAAAGGAATAGTCAGGGTAGTTAATAACTTAATTTGCATTTTAGGGTGTCTTTAATGTTTTTATTTTTAATGACAAATTCATTGTTCCACAGAAAATAAAGTGGTCAAAATATTTACGACAATTATAAAGGCCTCAAAACCAGCCTCGTGGCTGTTTAATATAATAGCCCATAAAAATATCCCATAAATATCATGTTATGACAGATTTATGACAAATTATGTTGTCTTGCTAGTGTCAAGTTGTCATGTCTTGGCAATGATGACACTGACAGGTTATCAGGTATTTGTTTATGTCAAGTTGTTATGTCAAAGACGTCTCAAACAATGATTCTGCTATTACGTTTAAAATGACATAACTGAGCGAATGTGACTTAATGAAAGTTGTCATATACAATGTGTCACATCATAATTATAAAGGTGTGTAAACAGTTTTTTAAACACCCCTTCAAGTAAAGTGCTACCTTGTAATCTTACTAATCTCTAAAAAAAATGTCAGAATTGCTAAATGTAAGCTCAGAATTCAGAGAAAAGAGGAAAAATGAAGATGTAGAAGAGATGATAGAGGTATACAATTCTAAAGAAAAAAGGTCACTTTTTATCATTATTTTTTGTGTAGGTTTTATTTGCACTTACTTTTTTTAATTAAAATGTATTAAACATTAAGCATCATCATTGATTGATTGATTGATTGATTGATTGATTGATTTTTTGATTATTATTTTATTTATTTATTATTATTTTATTTATTTATTATTTTTGTTGTTGAATTGCTGAAAGGAGTAGAAAGATTTAGTTTGTTCAAAGCTTTTTATTTTTTTGGTGCACCTGTTTGTCAATCATGGACATGATGCAACACTAATCTACAAAGAATGCTGATGACAAATACAAATAAACCAAATTTAATAACCAAGAAGTGCAATTCCATTAAATAGTCTGCTTTTTATAGACAATAACTGCCTGTGCATTTTAAAAGCAAAGTATCAGTCACTTAAGATTTTCCATGCCTTGTAAGATGTTGCCTTAGAAGCCAGATGTGTGTGTATGTGTGTATGCACTATAGGCAATGCAGTAGCCCACTAGATTTTGGAACAGAGTTTTAGTGCCTCAGTGCAAAGCACAATGCTGGCACAACAACAGCATATCACACTGAGAGTGGATGATGCTTTAGGGATGCATTTCTGCAGCAGGGACTGGAAAACTCATAAAGATGGATGGAGTTAAGTACAGAAAAATCCTCAGGGAAAGCACAGATCTGTAAGAGAACTGGGACGAAGGACATGAAACAAACAGTAGAACTTCCAATGTAAAGGTTTAAAAGCAAAAGGGTTAAATGCGTTGTACTGAAACCAGACTGCAATCTGGTCAAAAATCCATAGAAACTACAGTTTGCTAACTTTTTATTTTTGGGCAATACTAATCGATTCATGATACTCATTGCAAGATGAATTTCAGAAAATTAAACTAAGAATCAGTAAAAACAATCACAGCAGGTGTCAAAAACCATGTATTATCTGTACAGTAGGAGATGTGAACTCATACATTAAGTCTTGTCTATTTTGTATTATTTGTTTTGATTAATATTAAGCATCAACAAGCTGCAAACATGATTTAAAACCACAGGAGGTCTCAAATAGGAAACATTAAATAGTATAATAGTAATTTGTCCTGCTGTTTGAAATGCTATTTAAAGATAAGTCAACATGCTCATTATTAAAGGAATAGTTTACGCAAAAATGATGTCATCATTCACTGACACTTTTCTTGTTCCAGTTTTCTTCTTCTGATGGACAAAAATTAAAGGAGATATACTGAAAAATGTTTGAGATTTGTAACCATTGGTTTTCATAGTATTTATATTTTCTACTGTGAAAGTCACTTGTTACAGGTTTCAAATGTTCTTCAGAATATCAAACTATCCCTCTAACACATGTCTTGTTGTTCTGTTGTTTTACTTTGCATGACTGCAGGAACACACTAATGTTCTGGATTGTGTGTAACGGCTCAAAATGTTAATCACGCAGATGCTGACATTTGCTTGAAAATTGAGCATGTTGTGATAATCATAGTGTCTGTTTATAGACGGAAGTCGATAGCTTGGTTATGTTCAGTTCCATGTTTATTTATGTCCCGTGGTACAAAGAGCATATTTATATGCCAATAAAAATAAGATGACTATTTGATTTATATATTCATGATGCATTTATACTTTTAAATAAACAAATACATTTCACAGCAAACTTTTTCAGGGTAATGTTCTGTAAATAATGGCTGCAATTTAGCTTGCTGCTGGCATAACAGATGTCATACAGTAAAATATTTTGTTATTTTTTTGTTCCACTTTAGACCACTTTAATGTGGTGATGTCATTGGCCCATGAGCATTTCCTGCTTGTTATCAAACTATTTCATAACTGTAACAATTTTGTTAAATATCTGCAGATTTATGCGGAATGATTATGGGAGTATTGTAACTAAAACTTTAATATAGGGACTAAAAAGTAATAACTTTTTAACTTGTACTTAATGTTTTCAATGCAAATCCAATTAGATTCACTTCATTTGGTAAACAAATAAAGTCTCTCATATAATATATACTAAAAGCTGTATTGTAAATAAATTATATGAACATCATATGAATGAATTATATGAACATGTTCATATTTGTCAAATATTATACTAAAATTAGTTTTAAAACTAAATAAATATAAATTTACAAACATTTACACAAGTAAATAAACAGAATCAGCGATGGACTAAAAATCTGCGGAAATCTACAAAATTATGCACACGCAGATTACGTGTGGGTCTAACTAACTTGATGTTAAAACAGCTATCATAACATTATTTATCAATATGTGACTCTTTTTACATTCTCTGAAGCTATAGAAATTGTGTAATGTAAAACAGGAAATTTGTTGGGACCATTGTTTTTGTTTACATTCCTCAAAATGGTCTATACGTGTTTTTCAGATTCTTTAATGAATAGGAAGTTCACATATATTAATCAGTTTATTTTGAAGTTTATTATGCACCATTACAATTTTTTTGTATTTTAAATACCATTATTGTTACTTTCTAATTGCCATATAAACAAAATTATTGATTTAAAATTTGTCATACCTTAGGTAATGCAGATTATAAAGATTGTAATGTGTGTGTGTGTCTGTGTGCTATTTTTGTGGAAACTGGGAATTTTTTAAAAGGATAGGTTACCCAAAATAAATAATTCTGCCATGATTTATATGCCCTTGACTTGTTCCAATACATAATTTAGAAAAATGTTGGTGAAAACTGTCACCAATGACTTTCGTAATATTTATTTGTCTGCCATGGATGTCAATATTAACAGAATTTCCTCAAATCGACATATTAACGATGTTGATTTAACATAAAAAATTAAGTTGTTCCAAGGAAATCTCAAGAACTGTGCTGTTTCAGCTCATTTTAAATAAGTAGTTTGAATATGCAATAAATAAATAAATAAATAAAATTTGCGTGTACAGTGTGTCATTTTTTTGGGTAACATTTCCTTTAAAAAAGAAAGTTCAAAATAACTGCAATTCAAAATAATTGGATTTAATGTATCCTTGTTGAATCTATTAATTATAATTTTTTAAATAAAACATATAAACAATAAAAGTATTATTGAAAACATTACAACATTAAAGTACCTCTTAGCAAAATACCACACACGCATATGTAAACACACACACACACACATACATATATATCTTTTCTCTCAGGGTTTAATCTGAAAATGTCAAACAAATGTCCCGCAGAGTAAAATGCTTGAATTCAAGCTCAAATGCACAAGCTTGCTTAATAAGATGGTCACATTCCCTGTCCCATATGTCTTCTTCAGTGCTGCTGTCCAAATGTCTAATCTCGCCCATTCTGTCACAGATTGTCCCTGTCTTCCTCTCCTCATAGAGAAACAACCATGTGCTGCACCAAGAATGTGCTAACATCTCAGATATTAAACACAGCAATGCAGAACAACTGCACTAAATGCACTTAGCTATTATTATTTACCACTAAAATACTAAGTTTACGCTGAAGCTGAAAAGGAAGCAACGGCCAATGCGAGGGTCGTTAAGAGCGTCTAATTAAGCCATTTGCCTTGTGCGACAGCGCAGTAGTAATTGCTGCTCGGCTTTGACAGTACTGTTGTATATTCGCTACTGAAATTAAACCATGTAATTAATTGGACCAACACAAAGTGGCTCACGCTGGCCTCTTTCAGCAGGATGTAGGTAATTAGGGGATTGTGATAAACACGGAGCACCCTCGAACGCCAGCGCGCTGGTCATGCCGCTTATGAACCATACGTCCAAATGGCTCGCTCTGATTGCCCGCATTCAACACAATCGGCATCAAATTGCCCCCTTCTCAAGGCAAAAATACTCTCCGCTCTTCAGGTATCAAGCGATTATCATGATCTTTGTAAAGGTCGCGAGATGGTGCAAAAAAAAATGCTATCTCGGTTTCACCTGCACGCAAGGTGAGAGTCAAAAGTGGCCGAAAGGACTGAGAAAGTGAAGAAAGCATGCATGCACCCGCAGCAAAGAAAAGCAAAGGCGTTCCAGGCGAAGCGCCGGGCTGATTGCTCTGGCTCGAGTGTCTCCTGCAATCATGGCTCGAGGCACGGCTGATCTGATTACGTCGCTGTCACTGATGATTTCTGAGAGGGCTCGAGTGTTCTCCTGCAAAGAGCGAATCCCATCTGAGGAGCTCGAAGGAGAGAGAGAGACATGCAAGAAAACCGCTTTGTGACTCGGCTGAATGCGAATGGCGGCCACTTGCAATCGAGGAGTCCATTTGCTGACCTCACTGAAACGTCCTCTGGCTGAGTTTTTGACTGGGCTGTTCTTTTATTCAATGGAACAAAGGATTTGATTCAATAACCGAAAAAAAGGAGATGTGGGAAAGCATGGTTAAGGGCCATGCTCCGAGATCACAAACATTTTTTCTTTCTCCAGGCTAGCTGATTTTATTTTCTCCACGCAATTCTGAATTTATACCTCACAATAGTTTTTTTTTTTTGCTCTTAAATGTGAGAATATATTCGAAAAAAAATTTTTTATTTATTTTTTTGTTACAACTGCAAATTTAATGACATTCTAGCATCTCAGATTTATCTCTTAACTTTATCTAATTCTCAGAAAAGGCCAATTGGCAAATTGGCAATTTTGAGGAAAAAAGTTCTAAATCTTTCACAATATTTTCAACATTTTAAAAAATGTAAACACTTTCTAGCATTTCTAAATTATGTGAATACATTTTTGCAGCTTTCTTGTTTATTCTCAGAATTGGAGGACAGAAACTTAGTCGCCCACTGAAGTTAAGCAGAGTTGAGCCCGATCAGTACCTGGTTGACCACATGGGAAAGCTAGGTTGCTGCTGGAAGTGGTGTTAGTAAGACCAGCAGGGGGTGCTCAACCAGTGGTCTGTGTGGGTCCTAATGCCCCAGTATATTGATGGGGATTCTATACTGCTCAGTGAGCTCTGTCTTTTGGTTGAGATGTTAATCTGAGGTCCTGACTCTCTGTGGTCGTTAAAAATCCCAGGATGTCCCTCAAAAAAAATTAAAGAGTAGGGGTTTAACCCAGGCATGGCCTCCTAACCATCCCATATCATAATTGGTTTCATCGCTCTGTCTCCTCTATACCAACCAGCTGGTAAAGTAAGTAAACTTTATTTATAAAGCACATTTTACTTCAGTTTAGCACTGAAAGAGTGCTGAACAAAACCAGAACACAGTTTTTAAAACTGTAAAATAAAAATAAAAGTAATAATAAAAGTAATAGTATGATAACAACAATGCACAATAAAGATTAAAAGCATGAAAAGGCAATAGAAAAAAAATGTGCCTTAAGTCTGGACCTAAAATTTGAGAGAGAAGAAGCACTTGTAATGTCCGGTGGCAGCTGGTTGTACAAACATGAAGCAGTGGCTACAAAGGGTCTATCTCCTTTCAAATTAAGTTGTGACTGAGGAATTTGTAGAACAACAATATTTGACGACCTAAGGGACAGATGAGTTAATTGTAAGTTCAGAAATATAAGAAGGTGCTTGCCCATTCAGTGCTTAAAAACAATAGGTAAATCTTAAACTGAATTCTAAAATTAACAGGAAGTCTATGAAAGGATGCTAAAAGTGGTGAAGTATGAGCATGTTTTTTGGTGCCTGTTAAATATCTAGCTGCCGCATTTTGAACCAACTGCAACCGTGCCAATGAAGATTGAGGGAGACCAATATATAAGGAATTTCAATAGTCTACGAAAGATGGATAAAAGCATAGATGACTTTTTCCAGATCTTGAAAGGAAAGTATGGATTTAGGTCTGAAGATGATCCCCAGCTGAAAGTAACTATTTTTAAAGACTGAGCTCATTTGTTTTTCTAGACAAAGCTCAGATCAGAGAAAGCAGAGACTTCTAGATTTTTAACTTGACATTTAACAGACTTCCCTAACCCCCAATATAAGACATTCTTGTAGCGTGCAGTCTGGCACAATATGGCTGACATCAGGTCATCCAGGTGGATGCTGCACATTTTTGGTGGACGAGGAGATTCCCTCCAAATATTGTGTAAAGCGATTTGAGTTTCTAGAAAAGGCTATATAAATGTAAGAAAATATTATTATTATTATTAATATTATTAAATGTGAATGAATCAACATTTGGGGATACAAAGCTGCACTCCTGAGAGAAAAAAAGTAAACTTTTTGCAATTCCAAATTATGTTTTAACATTATTATTGACGTTTTTTTTTTCTCTCTCAGAAATCTAGCAGTTCATAAGTGAAAATTGATAATCCAATTTCAGAGGTAAAAAAAGTAAAGGTTGCCAGGTCCCAAAATTTTATTATTATTATTATTTTTTATCTCAAATCTAACGCAAAACTAACCCCAAAAGAATGAAAAACTAAACAAATTTCCACTCACCAAATCACAGTTAACAAGTGCAGCATTCTTATTAGTTAAATGAGTAGAGTTTATACGTCTCCATCACTGATGTTTTCTCAAGTTTTCTACTGCAAAGAGCCAATCATATTCGAGCAGCTCAACAAAGAGATAGAAATGCAAGAAAATGGCTTTGTTATATTGTTGAATGTGGATGGCAGCCACTTGTATTTGAGGAGTTCATTGGTTGACCTCACTGAAACGTCCTTGTTTTTGGCTGGACTTTTCTTTCATTATATGGAACAAAGGATTTGATCCAATAACTGAGCAAAAAGGAGATGGTTGAGGGCCGTGCTCCAAGAACACACAGACAAAAATCTATTTTTCCCCATGCAATTTTGTGTTTATGAATTTTTCCCATAAATTTGGATTTAAATTGTACTATTTAAATGCTTTCCTTTAAAATTGCCACTTCTTTTAATAGCTGGCATTTTTACCACTTTCTCGACTTTTCATTATATCTTAAATATTTCTCTCTGACTTTTTTTTTCTCAGTATTGGAGAACAGAAATCCGCAATTGTAAGATTATAAATTAAATTTTGTAATAAAAAGTTGCAATTATGATCAAAATGTTTCTTGCCATTAAAATGTACATTTCCTAAATTGTGAAGGTTGCCAGGTCCCAGAAAAATGTACATCCCAAAGTCAACTCAAAACCCACTCAACAAAAAATGAAAGCCAGGAAAATTTCATTTCATAGTTAACAACTGTAGGATTCTCAGGATTTCTCAAGTTTTCTCCACCAAAGTGTAAATCTTATCCAAAGCAGTTCGAGTGAGATCGAGTAAACCGCTTTGTATTCCAGCAGAATGTGAATGGCGGTCACTTGCATTCGAGGAGTCTATTTGCTGACCTCACTGAATGAACTAAAAGCATACTCTGGCCGGGTCCTTTGACTGAGCTTTTCCTTTTATTCAGTGGAACAAAGCATCAGATTCAATATCTGAAAATTAAAAAAAAAAAAACATAGAATGGTTTGGACGCACGCTTTGAGACTTCAGAATGTAGGCCAATATCTCTAATGATGATTAAAAGAAGCAAACTTTGAAGGTGCTGCTGATGCTAGAGCAAGGTCGGCCTCGGTGCATGGTGAAAAACGAACATTACGTGGTAAAGATCAAAGAGAAGGGAGAATGAAAAATAATGAGAGAGCGGTGAGACTCAGATTAGGTAGACGAGTAAAAAAAAAGTGCAATGGCTGAATAATGAGAGCAACACATATTCAGGCCTGAACAATTTTTTTGAGGGCCTGTTAACTGTAGAGCAGACAAACAACGAGTCTTAAATCATTGTGCTGAAGTGCACAGGAAGCATTTCAAAGCCTAAAAGCAGACGTAAATCACAGCAGCAATCGAAGACAGAAGGGTCACCATGTCACTTCCTGAGTGGATTCAGCTCTGCTTCTCATAGCAGTCAATATATGTAACTACTGGAAACGTCTGATGTACATTCAAGGAGGAGCTGATTTCTGTCACTAGCTTCATCAAACAGCATTGAAAAAAATAAATTTCATGAGTTCATTAATTATAATTTCTTCTATTAATGCACATACATCATATACAGTAGATGCTTGAATTGGTTTTTGCTCTTATTTCTTTTTACCTTAATTATGACTGTCACACAATTCTGAATTCAGCACACACTTTTGAGTTAACATCTCACAATTCTGGTTGTTTTTCAGTTTTCAGATTGTTTATTTAAATTTCTATGTTTATTTTCAACTATTGATTCTTCTTCTTCTTATTATTATTATTATTCGTTTATTATAATTTTTACAATTGCTAAAACATTTAATATTCTCTCACAGCCTTTCTTCCCTTCAACAGCAAGATTTAATCACAGTTTTGAGTTATAAGATTATTAGTCACGATTAATAATTTCCCTCTATATTTCCATTTTGAAATTGTGTCTTTGAATTTTCGGCACTTTGTATGATATTTAAAATGTAAGCTTTATAAGTCACACCACCCACCAAAAAAAATTATGTTACGTCAAATCGATCCTATAAATTAAATGACTAATATAGAAATATAGTCATGTTTAGTAGCTAATACAATTATCAGATTAAATACCGTCAGTAAACAAATTTAAGTCACATACTGTTTGTACAGCTGATTCAAATGTTATCACTCGATATCAGTGGTTATCAGCTGATAGATATGGGCCAGTAGAGGCTTTCTGTGCCTACTCGTAGGCTCAGAAGGCTGTTATCATCCATCCACATCCATCACAGCCGCCCCTGCTGGTCTCACTAACACCACTTCCAGCAGCAACCTAGTTTTCTCATGTGGTCTCCCATTCATTTACTGACCAGGCGCAGCCCTACTTAGTTGTAGTGGACGACCATATGCAGTTGAAGTCAGAATTATAAGCCCCCTTTGATTTTTTTCTTTTTCTTTTTTCTTTCTTTTTTTTTTATATTTCCCAAATGATGTTTAAAAGATCATGGAAATTTTCACAATGTGTCTGATAATATTTTTTTCTTCTGGAGAAAGTCTAATACCATTTAAAAAATACAATTTTAAGGACAAAAATATATGCCCCTTTAAGCTATATATTTTTTTTGATAGTCTACAGAAGAAGCCATCGTTATACAATAGCTTACCTAATTACCCTAACCTGCCTAGTTAACCCAATTAACCTAGTTAAGCCTTTACATGTCACTTTAAGCTGTGCAGTGGTGTCTTGAAAAATATCTAATCAAATATTATTTACAGTCATCAAGGCAAATATAAAAGAAATCAGTTATTGGAAATAAGTTATTAAAACTATTACGTTTAGAAATCTGCTCTCTATTAAACAGAAATTTGGGAAAAAAATCAACAGGGGGGCTAATAACTCAGGGGGGCTAATAATTCTGACTTTAACTGTATATGAGCATTGCAGAGAGCTAGCTGCTGGCTATAAATAATAAATAATTTAAAAGAATAGTATAATTATTTTGAAATTAATGACAATTTTTTTAAACAAACAGACAGTCCTACCCAACACTAAAGCTAATATATCCAGCAGTTCCATTAGACGCCACTAGTTGAGAAGAAATGACATTCATTTTAAATCTCAATTCACAGTCAATTCATGTCTTCCTACTGTATTTGATTTTAAATTAAGCCAACTCTGACATGTGAAGTGCTCAAATTAGGACAGACTTCCAAATTTGCTTTCAACATTCAATTTAACGGCCATGCATTATTTAGCTACAGACAGCCGCCAGCAAAAGCCGCTCAGCAGAACTTCTCACAGGGCCTCAGAGGACGCGATTGGGACACTGCAGCGAGGAGATCTGGTCTCGTAAAGTACGAGGAAACGTTGAAGTTTCAATAATCCCCTTTTTCACGGCAAAGCCACAGAGAGAGCAGAATGCTGCTGCAATTCCCCTTATGCGAGGGGCATGAATCACACGTCTGCCGCCAATATTATCATCACTGTGTGCTCGCTGTGCGCTCGTCTATCTGTGAAATTGTGTAATCCTTGGAGATATTGCCAGGAATAATTTTATTATCTCTCTAAATAGCAAAATGAGCCGCATCCAGTTCTTCGCAAAGTCCCAATCCGCAGCCTTGCCAAATGTTGTTTAAAAATAAACGTGCAAAACTTTTGTAAACATGACCGAGATTTATGATTTCGCATTCTTATTCATCTGAAGTCTCCATTTTTGAGGAGGGATGCACCAAAGCCCCTCTTCAGATCTCTGACAGAAACAAATAAAAGGAGGCCAGTGATTTCCAAGGCATCTTCATTTTCCGAGGCCAGAGTGTGTTGTGTCTGAAAAATCACCTGGTGTTTTCGGTTTTGTTATTTCTCTAAATAACAAAATGAGGCATGTCCAGGTTTTCCATAACGTTCCAATCCCTAGCCTTGCCTAATACTGTCTAAAAACATTTACAGTGCAATTTCAAAATCACCAAGATATGCATTTTCATTCATTATTTTTTTTCTAAAGTTTCCATTTTTTAAAGGGGGAATGCCTCAAAACCAGACGCCAGATCTCCGAAGAAACAAATAAAAGGATACCAGTGATTTTTCAAGGCTAGAATGTGTTGGTTTTGAAAGAGTGCCAAGTTGTTTTCAGTATTTTTCCCCCTAAATAGGAAAATTAATCATATTCAGTAACAGATCCCAATCTCCAGTCTAGCCTAAATATTGTTTAAAAATAAACGTGCAAAGCTTCTTTCGATATGACAGACATCTGTGATTTATTCTTCTGAAGTCTCCATTTTTTGAGAAGGGATGCACCAAATTCCGACCTCAGACCTCTGACAGAAACAAATAAAATGAGGCCAGTGACTTTAAAGGCATTTTCATTTTCTGAGACCAGAGTGTGTTTTTTGTGAAATATTACTAGGTGTTTTTAATTTTGTTATCACTCTAAATAACAATATGAGGCATGTCCAGTTTTTCCACGAAGTTTCAATACCTTGCCTTGCCTAATACTGATAAACGCATAAGTGCAGTGAATTTTCATAATGTCCAAGATATGCATTTTCAATTATTAATTTAATTTTTTCTAAAGTCTCCATTTTTTAGGAGGGATGCCCCAAAACCAGACGTCAGATCTCTGAAAAAGCAAATAAAAGTATACCAGTGATTTTCCAAGGCTGAAATGTGTTGTTTTTGAAAGAGTGCCAAGGTGTTTTCAGTATTGTTCTCCCTGAATAGAAAAATGTATCACGTTCAGTAACAGATCCCAATCTCTAGTCTAGCCCAAATATTGTTTAAAAATAAATATGCAAAATTTCATACAATGTGACTGAGATCTGTGATTTATTTTTCTGAAGTCTCCATTTTTTGGAAAGGAATGCACCTTCTTCATCTTCGACAGAATCAAATAAAAAGAGGCCAGTGATTTCTGAGGCATCTTCATTTTCTGAGACCAGAGTGTGATGTTTCTGAAAAATGACTAGGTGTTTTTGATTTTGTTATCTATCTAACAATATGAGGCATGTCCAGTTTTTCCACGAAGTTCCAATTCCTAGCCTTGCCTAATATTGATTAAAACATATGCAGAGCAATTTCAAAATCACCAAAATAGATTCTTTATCATTTATTAATTTTTATTTTCTAAAGTCTCAATTTTTTGAGAAGGTATGCACCCAAAACCCCACTTCAGATCCCAGAATAATCAAATAAAAGGATACCAGTGATTTATTCTTCTTAAGGCTCCATTGTTTTTGAGATGGATGAACCAAATTCCCACATCAGATCTCCAAAGAAACAAATAAAAAAATATCAGAAATTTCAGTAGTGTTTTCATGTTTCGAGGTCAGACTGATACCAAAACCACCAGTTTTTATTCATTTATTTTACTTTTTCATTTTATAGATCTGTAAATAGCAAAATGAGCCACACTGAGTTCTTTGCAGGATCCCGATCTTCAGTGTTGGCTAATTATAGTTAACAAAAGCATGTAAAAAATGTATTAACATGACCAAAATATATGATATTTTTTGTTTGTTTTGATTCTTCTGAAGTCTCCATTTTTTGATGAGGGATGCACCAAAGCCACCCTTCAGATCTCTGACAGAATAAAATAAAAGGATACCAGTGATTTCTAAGGCATCTTCATTTCCCAAGGCCAGACTTTGTTGTTTCTGAAAGATCACCTGTTGTTTTCAATTTTGTTATCTCTCTAAATAGCTAAATGAGCCGTGTCCAGTTCTTTGCAAAGTCCCATTCCCCAGCCTTCTCAAAAATTGTTTAAAAATACACATGCATCATTTGTAAACATGACCAAGATATGCTTTTTTATTATTATTCTTCTGAAGTCTATTCTTTTGAGGATGGGTGCACCAAAGCATCATTTTAGATATCTGACAGAAACAAATAATAGGATATTTTCTTTTTCTGAGGCCAGACTTGTTTCTGAAAGATCACCAGGTGTTTTCGATTTTGTTATCTCTCTAAATAGCAAAATGAGCTGCATTTTATTGTTTGCAGAATTTGAATGCCCATTACTGACCAAATAATATTCAAAAATTAAATATATGATTTATTTTTATTCTTCTGAAGTCTCAAAATTTAATGAGAATTCAGATTTTTGAAAAAAAAAAAAACAAATACAAGCAAACAACACATTTAATACAATATTTACTCATCTTTGTTAATGTTAGTTAATGAAAGTAAAGTTGCTCAGTGTTAGTTCATGTGATTGTTTACAATGCATTAACTAATGTTAACAGGCATTAATTTGGATTTCAATAATGTATTAGTAATGTTCAACTATGACTGATAAATTTTTTTTAGCTCAAGTTAGTAAATAGATTAACTAACATTACCTAATGGACCTTTATTTTAATGTGTCACCAATAAAATGATATTAGTAATTTTAGAAGCATCTTCATTTTCAAAGACCAGACTGTTTACTTTTTACTGAAAGTTATAATTTTGTAATCTCTCTGAACACCCAAAAGAGCCAAATCCAGTTCTTTGCAAGTCCCAATCCCTGGCTAAATACTGTTGAAAAATAAGGGTGCAAAATTTATCTTAACACGATAGAGAAATATTCAACATTATATTATTATATTTCATTCAACAAGTCTCCAATTTTTGAGAAGAGATGCTTCTCAAATAATAGCGCAAACTCATTTCCAAACATGACTTTTTTATTCCTATTCTTCTGAAGAATCAAAATTTTGAAGAGTAATACACCAAAATCCCACTTCAGACCAATAATAGAAAAACATAAAAGAGTAAAACTTAATAATATTTCCGGTTAGTTTGTGTTAGTCAACAGATTTACTAACATGAACAAACAATACATTACTTACAGTATTTACTCTTTGTTAATATTTAATCTTTGTTAATGTTAGTTAATGAAAGTAAAGTTGTTCAATGCTAGTTCATGTTAACTCACAGTGCATCAACTAATGTTAACAGGCACAAATTGAACTATTGATAGATGTTTAGCTCATATTAGTAAATAGATGAACTACCTAATGGACCATTATTTTAATGTGTCAACAATAACAGGATACTAGTGATTTCAGAAGCATCTTCATTTTCAAAGACCAGACTTAGTTTTATTTATTTATTTATTTATTTATTTATTTATTTTTGAAAGAGCACCAGAGTGTTTTAATTTTTTTTCTGAACAACCAAATGAGCCATACCCAGTTCTTTGCAAGTCCCAATTCCCAGCTATAATTGTTTAAAAATAAACATGACAAATTTGTTGTAACACGATAGAGAAATGTAAAACTTTTTATTTAGTTTTATTTTTCTACAGTCTCCAATTTTTTTTTTTAAGAAGGGATGCACTAAAACCCCTCTTCAGATTTCTGACAGAAACAAATAAAAGGATAGGCTACTAGTGATTTCAGAAGCACCTCAGAAGCATCTTCATTTTCCAAGGCCAGGTTTTGTTGTTTCTAAAAGATCCATCCATCCAAAAATCCATTTTTTTTGAACAAACAATACATTTATTACAGTACTGTATACAGTATATATATTTTTATTAGTATATTAGTAATGTTGAACTATGATTGATATATTTTAGCTCATGCTATACATTAACTAACATTACCAAATGGACTATTAGTTTTAACGTGTCACCAATAAAAATATACTAGTGATTTCAGAAGCCTCTTCAATTTCAAAAACCAGACTGTTTAGTTTTTACTGAAAGAGCACCAGTGTGTTTTCAATTTTGTAATCTTGCAAAACAACCAAATAAGCCGCTTTAAATTCTTTGCAAGTTCCAATTTCCAGCTAAATACTGTTTAAAAATAAACTTCTGTTAACATCACAGATAAATATATGACTTTTTATTTTGTTTTATTCTTCTAAAGTCTCGAAATTTTTGAGGAGAGATGCACTTAAACCCCTCTTCAGATTTTCGACAGCAACAAATAAAAGGATAGCAGTGATTTCAGAATCGTCTTCATTTGCCGAGGCTAGAGTGTGTTGTTTCTGAACGAGCGGCGGGGTGTTTTGCACTCTGTCAGGGGAGAAACGAGTGGGTGGATCCCGGGTTTGCGCATTTCAGACCTGGAGACTCAGGCCTCCACTTCTCACCGCTGCGGTTTCTGCTGTTCAACACCCTCTACAAATAACACTCTATTCTTAGATGGACATCACAGAGGTGATTTGCTGTCAACAGCACTCCAACAGCATGAAGAGCTAACAACTGCACTGCTACAAGCTTTGACGCGAACACTTTTTAATTAGGTATGTGGGTATATCTATACAGGTTGTGCAAAAAACACAGCACAGATATTACATTTATACCCTTACGACGTTGCCTGTTATTATCATTAATTTGATCTGGTGCTTCGTATGGCTTCCTTGCAGAGGGAAACGCTTGGGGAATTTACGAAGTTTCATTGTGTAATGAAAAGCCAGGCTGTCAAGTCTGGGATATAATGATGGCACATCATCAAAGTTGAAACACATGGCTGCACTAAGAACTTCATTAAAAATTACGAGGCCCTTGATTTGTGCCATGCAGCGATGCTCAGGCTTAAGTAGGAATGTGGGATTTACTTGGTTAAAGTTGGATTAGCTGAATTTTCTGTTTGCGCATCTTTGTGGACCAATACCCTTCACATCACAAAGCTATCAGAACTCATCAAGTCCAATTAGCTTTGCAAAAATAATTATGTTTTTAATTTTTTTTTTCTCCAGGATCTGCATTAAACAGTTTGTAAAGTTTACTAAAGAGATTTATAGATAATATTCTCTTTTACAAACATACACGGTAGTGCTGTCTTGAGGCTCGTATAAGACAATAAAATGCCTTCAGCCTCAGCTGAAGACAGAAATAAAATGAAGGTTTAGAGGTCTGGACTATAAACGAAAACAAAATATTTTACAATAGTTCACATACTGTACTGTAGTGTTCACTCAATAATTGAAACTATATACACTCTAATAAATGCTGGGCTCTATTAACCTAATGCTGGATAAAAAATTGTAGGGGTGTCAAAAATAGTCGTTTTTTTGGTGCACTGCGATGCAGATGTGGACAATTCGGTATCGGTTCAGTAATAATTGTAACCGGTCATTACTGACGTCATTTACCTCATATGGGCTCTGTCGCGAAGGAGGCGATCACGAGTATTTACAGCGCTTTAACTACTTAAAACTCATAAACTGTGCACAATTTCACTGTGTGTGTTTGCTGGATCAGTCTTTCACTGACATATACAACAATAGCCCCTATTTCACTGAGATCGAGAGAATGAAAGTTTCTCGTTCTGTCTCTCTCTGTCTCTCTCTCTCTCTTTCTCTTTCTCACACACACACAGCGGCCCATTTGACCTGCTGGCGTGGCTTTTCTTCTCTTCTCGGCTGTTTTACAGCGTTACTTTTGCATCCAGAATGAGCGCGTGTCTGCAGAGTTTTCTCCACCGTGTCTATCAAACATCAGCTGTGAGATCGCCACTGCCGCCTGCCGCTTATCAGCATCACTCATCTGTGAAGAACGCAGCGCGCAAGAGGCAATCGCAACCGTTATTTTTGAGGATGTGACCAATCAAAGGGGTGTAAGAGAACTAGACAAGGATCAGAAATTGAGCTGGATATTTATATTTGTTTATATTATTTGCTAAATGCTCGTTTTGTTTAAAGTTACAGTTTATATATCTGACTGTTTGTATTAAATGACAAAATTGTATTACAAATAGTATGTAAATATAAATATATTCATACATTTTAATAAAAGAAATGCTGCTGTGAAGAAAATATAAAACTGTGTATGGAAAGCACCGTGATGCACCGAAATATCGAATTGAACCGAATCGATGGCATGATAATCGTAACCGAACCGAACCGTGAGACTAGTGTAGGTCCACACCTCAAAAAATTGGTTAAACTTATTTAAATATAATGTAAAAGTAACCCAAACGTTGTAATTGTAGTATTACAAAGCACTATACATTTTTCCAACTGGCGAATGGGTTGTCTACTGTTATTTTTAATGTGTGTGTGTTCATTATTTCAGGATGCGTGGCTTATGACAGTAGGGGAGGGAGATATGGGTAAAAGACTTTATGCTAACGAATAGCATTTAGGCAGATCACCTACTGCACCTTTTAAACAACCCACTGTCTTTTAGAGGGTACATGCTGGTATGAACATGCTTGTGTTATGTGCATTCAGTACAGTACATGTGATGGCTTGTTTATGAGTTGAGAACTTGTGAAGAGCTTATACGATGTGTAAAGGTGTCAAAGCTCAAGCACTAGCAATTACTTTGTCTCACACACACACACACACACACACATACACACACACACACACACACACACACACACACACACACACACACACACACACACACACACACACACACACACACACACACACACACACACACACACACACACACACACACACACAAATGAAGATCTGCCACATCGAGACTTGTTTTCCATTCTTGTATTGAATGACTTTTCCAGTCAATTGTGCTGACTGAATAAGGATATCTATTCATGCATCAATCCTAAATGACTGATATTTCTTTAAGTTGGCAGTTAAGCAGTTATACATTAAAAGCATGACATCTATTAGACATCTATTAAACCTTAAAATTCCAACATTATATTTAAAATGGACTAGGTATGTCAAATGTCAAAATACAACATACATATGACATTTGAGATACATATGAGATTTTAAATAGAATGAAATAATGTTGGAATTTTATGGTCATTGTTATTAGCCCTCTTAAGAAATAAAGAAACTACTTTTATTTACCCAGCAAGCATTTTTGTTTTTAACAAATGTCTGATAGATGTTAAATAGACATCTAAACACAGCCCACTTGGCTAAAACAAAGCTAAATTTGGTCTGTCAGTGAAAATCTAATAGATGTCTAACAATAGACCAAAACTAGTCATCAAATAAACAGAAATGAATAACCAAACATATAAAGTCTGTCAAATCTGTTCATTTGACGACTAGTCTAGTTTTGGGCTGTTCTTAAATGTCTATTAGATTTTTACTGGCAGTCCAAGTTTAGCCTTGTTTTAGCCAAGCTGTCTACATTTAGATGTCTACTAGATGTCTATTTTACACAAAATTGTTTGCTGGGCAATAACTAGCCTATTGAACCCAACTTTACTAATTAACTAAATTAACCCAGTTAATATGACTTTAAGCTAAATATTAGTACTTTGCAAAATGTAATGTAAAATATTGTACTGAAAAATATTATGGCAACACTTTACAATAAGGTTGTATAAGTTAAAGTTAGTCAATGCATTTACTATACTGTTATTTTACGGGTTTTATTTCGGCAGCTGGGGTTCAGAAAAAAAGGTAAAATAACGGCTGTTACATTACAGAAGTTTACCGTAAAATAACATGGTAAATTACAATTTACTGGAAATTAAAATTTAAGGAAAACTCTGTAATTTAACGCCTGTTATTTAACAATACATGTCTGTAATTTAATGGCTGGTATTATTTTTTTTTCCAGCACCCCAGCTGCCCATATTTTTTTTTACAGTGTAACATGAACAAACAATGAATAATACATTTATTACAGTATTTGTTCATTTTAGTTAACATTAGTAAATGAAAATAAAGTTGTTCATTGTAATTTACTGTTAATTCTCATTGAATAAACTAATATTAACGAGCATGAATTTGCTTGTTAATATTGTATTAGTAAATGTACAAGTGTTGTTCATAATTAAGTTAAAATAATTACATTAACTACTATTAACTAATGAAACCTTATTGTAAACTATGGACAATATTATATACTGTCATTATGATAAAGACAAAATTAATTTGTTATTAAAAAATATTATGTTTAAAAATCCATTCTTTCCGTTAAACAATCAGCAGACAAATATTTTAAAAAGTACTAAAATTTTACAGCAGGGCTAATAATTTTGTTTTCAACGTTATACATTGTACATATATATCCATTAGATCTAACCATCTAAAACATATTAACTACAACAACTCATTTTCCCAGCTCTTCCATTGACTGTAGGACCTCTCCCATACATCAAAGCTGTTCTTTACTGTATAACGATTAGATGGTTTGACTGGACTGAATGCTGGTAATATAGCAAAGTCAACGGGTGTTTTTTTTCGCTACAGCCCTGGGATGGATTTTGCCACGCTTGAGCTAGTTTTAGTGCAGGTGTAAGAAAGAGGAATCCAGGCAACTAGAGACTGATTTCACCCCTCACAGCTCACAGCATGGCTGTCTCCCTTTAGCAAGGGCTTGGGAGAGATCCAGAGCGAGCTATTTCTCCTCAATGTCACATTTAGTAAAACACACAGCACAGGTCTGGAGCATGGAGGAATGGGAGTAACCTTAACCCTGCTGCTGCAGTTACCGAGCATTACCGAGTACATTATTAATCTTACATGTAACGCAGTTGCCCATGAAGGTATGAAGACCAGAAGCGATGCTTTTAGAGAAAGCCAATATTTTCATTCCACACTCCACAAAATACTAGTAACTAGTTATATACTAGTGATGATTTGAGTAAATTTTACCATTTGAAAAAGGAAGGTGCATTTACTTGCAATGATTTAAAAAATGTTATAGCATTAAATGAGAGGTCATTAAGGAAACCTGAAACAATGATGTTAAATTCCCAGCATGTTTTGAGCAGGATTCTATTAGGAGTAAGAATAAAAGTCATTTTATTAGGCATAAAAGTAATGTTAAGTGTTTAAACAGTTCTGACCGATTTACAACTTAAATCACTCTTAAATGTTGTGTTTTACATCTAATTGCCTCAAAGCCTTATAATATCCTCCACACTATGCATTTGAACATATAATCACTGTTAAATTACAGAAATTTACTGTAAAATAACAGAGGTTGAATAACAGAAATTTACCAAAAATTTAAATTTAAGGAAATTTCTGTAATTTAATATTGTTATTTTACAGTATATTTGTACAGTAAACTATCCCTTTAGGGTTTTGAATTTTGAGGCTTCTACTCTGTGTGAACGGCTCAGTCCACCTCTCACTTACCATTGCTATAGAGCAGTATTGCCCAAAGCTCTTCCTGGAGGCACATCCACAGTACATATTGTGGATGTCTCCCATATCTGACCCATTATCTTTAGGTTTTGGAGTCTCTTCTCATGTTCGGATGAGTTATTGAGTTGAGTTGAGTCAGGTGTGTTTGATTAGAGAGAGGTTGAAAATGTGTACTTTTGGTGTGCCTTCAGGAACATGATTGCATGGCTGACACAGGACAAAGATGACAGCGGAGCATAGCCATTGAAACAAAGAGGTTTCCTTACACAGGTAAATTGCGAAATGAATTAATTCTGCCTTGTTGGTTGAGGCTGGGTCTATTTTTTCCACGCTGCTCACGCTCAATTAAAGTGACGGTGCATTGATAATGACCAAAAACACATTGAATGACAGTAAAAAGTACTAAAGCAAATAAAAGTATTAAAGCAAATAAACACAGCTATTCTCTCAATAAAATCCATGTTAGCCATTTAGCAATGAAGCTAGAGTCACTGGAAAGACACAAGCCCTGCCCATGACACGAACCCATGTCTTTTGTTAGGCAAATTTCACAACAAATTTGACAAGCAAATGAATCGAGTAAACTCAAAATGTTCACGTGTCTATTTACTTTTGTATAGTGCAATTTATTTGCGCATTCCGTGTCTGGTGTGAACAGCACAAGATTCACAGTTCTTTACGCATCACTGAAAACATAGTTATGGATATTTCTTGCATGATTGTCAATAGATCCTCCTAAATAGTATATTAAACACAGCACCTTTAAGTGACAGCAGTGATTCATTTATTGATTCTAGCTTGAACATTCTCATTTGTGTTAGCCAACACAACCACCAGTGGTGTATGGTTTGCTTCATCCAAACCACAGCCTTCTAGTTTATTGTCTAACTGCTTTGCCCATCACATTGATTGGACTGCAGTAGTGGCTCTATCCTCAGAAGCGGCGCTGAAATGACACATGCACTTAAAGTGATGGCTCTACATCTACTCGCTTCTTTTGAAGAGCGGAAAATTGTGAAGAACTCTTGTTTTCAATAACACTGTCTGTATGGAGAACGAAGAGGTCACGGTTAAATGCTCTCTCATTACTGGCCCACATTTAGGCTATTCAGGGCGAACAATGGATCGCTCCCAAATCACAGTGTTTTGAGTCACTGATCAATTATTCCTTATTGTCCTACCGCCCTTTTTTGTTGCGGCCATTTAGAGCCTGGCTCAGAGACGGTAATGGATTGTAGCTCTCGCAAGAGCAAACTGTTTTTGATGGGGTGCAATCTATAGTGTACACACCAGTGATCCACAAAGGATAGCCCCTTTTCACTGGAAAGGGCCCGCATCCATCATGGTTTCTCGTGTGGCTATGCATTAGGAGATGCCCTTGTTCGGATCAAGGTGTGCCCTTGAGCCTAGGATGTTTGATGTGGGATGTGTCCGCAGAGGCCACACTGTATATGGCAGGGAAGCCCCACATCAGCATGCAGAAGCAGGCGTGAGTGAACAAACACAACCTGCTTCTTGTCAAACATCAAGCCTCCATCAGCTCATGCAGCACTGGGTATTAGAGGGGCAGGGGAGGGGCTATGTGCGCTTTTTCAATGACACCATGGTGAAAACAAGATGGAGAGAATGAGCAGAGCTGATTTTACATTTATTAAACATTATATGTATAGTGTATACTTGTTTATAAGTACTGAGCATGCCACCATTTTGCATCTTAATATATTTCTTAAAGCTTCTGCTGACATGAACTTGTTTCAGATTTCAGTAAAAACCAAGACATAAAAACAAACCATTTTTCCCAAGAGATTATGTTAAATTATGTGTTAAAACAATGGAATGACACAAAGATAAAGTACTGAACTACTGAAATGTAATTAACACGATGTATAAAATGATTGGATGGATTCATGTATGGATTTATGCATTCACAAATTCCAACTTCATGCATCTCTTGCATGGAGAAATTATTTGTATTCATTGCTGATGTGACTTTTCCTCCTTTAACAGTCCCTAAAATTATTGACAGTTCTTCTATGAACTCTGATCTTTAGTTTTTTAGTTCTATTGGATTCAAGTCAGATGATTGGCTGGGCCATTCTAGCAGATTTGTTTTCTTTTCTGGAAGCAGTTGAAAGTTTCCTTAGCTGTGTTTGGGATCATTGTGTCGCTGAAATGTCCAGTTTCATCTTCATCACCCTGGTAATGTAAGTGTAGGGACTGAAGCAGCTAACTCTAATAATTAATATTTATTTCTAACTACTAAGAATTTTTATAATTTGTCTGGGTTTTCCATGCATTTTCTAACCTGCCTCTCTTCATGTGTTCAATATGTTTTTCATTTTGTCATTTAATTTTACTATAAATATCTTAATTTCTATCTATATATCTATTTAATATTGTTATTTTTATATGTATGGATTACTTTGGTTGTTACTGGCATCTGGTGAAACTTTCAAGTCAACAGCACCTTTAGAATGGTATGTTTTCTTAGAAAAATGGTGATGTTCAATATTTTTTAAGTCTGTTTCTGTAATTATAAAATTTTAAGTCTGTTGTTTCCAATAATCTGCTTTATAATAATGTTATTATTATTATTATTATTATTATTATTATTATTATTATTATTATTATTATTATTATTATTATTATTATTTTAACAAAGAAGTAGCAATAATAATAATAATAATAATAATAATAATAATAATAATAATAATAATAATAATAATAATAATAATAAAAATAATCTTTTTAAACATCACGTTTATCGAACATCTTGCCTCCATCGGGTCATGTACTGTAGCTTTGGGTATTAGAGGGGTAGGAGAAGGGCTTGTAGCATTTCAATGAGACTTTGGTGAAAACAAGATGGAGAGACTGAGTAGAGGTGATATTAGATTTGTGCTGTGTGCTGGTACACGAATAAAACTGTAGAAACGCATCAGGGCTGTGGGATCGATGGATCGGCGGGTCAGTGCCACAGCAGGAAGCCTGAAGCTGTGTTGTCAAGGGCGACAAGCAAATGATTAAAGGTCGAGGGTCAAGAGCTGAAATAGTGTGACAAGAGTGGGGAAAAGTCACTGTGGATTGATGTGACCAAACAGAAGTCAGAGGAACCAAAAAAAAAAAAAAAAGGATAATAGTAAAATTATAATATAATATAATATAATATAATATAATATAATATAATATAATATAATCATCAAAAGACAATAATAATGATCCATTTGTGGAAACAACAGTAATAGTTATTTAGTGACATTTTAAGGGTTAATCAGAAATACATTTACTTTGACCTTTAAAACGTCATAAAACATTACAATTCTTACAGTTATTTCCAAATATTACAATGAAAGTAGCACTATTCATAGTATAATTATGAATACAGAATTGATATTTAAAGAATTATAAATCTTGACAAAACATTTATTTTAAAAAATCTGATATTCTGTAATATCTTAATCTGTTATTATAATTATATAATAATAATAATAATAATAATAATAATAATAATAATAATAATAATAATATTCTTTGTTCCCCAGTAGAAAATATATGTATGATTATTTTAAGATCAACACAGCTTCTTTTTTAAATTGCTGTTGTTATGGAGACGTGCTTCATTAACTATGTTAAGATGTACTATATTTATATATCTTTTTATCAAACGTTTAATCGAGTAAAACAATACCCTTTTGCATTGTAACAACAACAACAAAAAATATATAGCCAACAACGTGACATGGCTGTGCAATAAACACAAAGTGCACATGAGTGCTGGTTTCCAGCATGTCAAGCAGATAAGAGCTGCTGTGAGGGCTCTTCAGATGGCATGAGATGCACAAATGACGAGCAGCGACTAGTGCAAATGTCAATGGTGTAAGACAAAGGCACGGGTCTGTGTGGCGTGACAACTCTCGCTCTCTATCTCTCCATCATTCCATCCTTTCATCTTGCACCTGATTGACTTATTCTACTAATCTACATATCAATTACATCAATTATCTCCACCTTGCTGCCAGGGCCACATTGAGTGATGGGATCTGGCAGGGTGTGATTATTGGTCAGTGGGGGTGAAGTTTTCCAGCTTGTTGAAGATGCTTTAGGACTGGGTAGATATGCAACATGAGCTCATTAGGAACCGACACAGTCAAATTGGCCACTATAAAGATGCATAAACCTGCAGTAAAGATCTATAAAAAAAAGGTATACAATTCTAAGTGCAAACAACAGAGGAAACCAGGAGTAACTGTAACACACTCTATTCCTTCAATCATAAACAAGGAAAAGTAAAATATTTTTTAAATTATCATTAGGTTTTTCTGTTAATATCAACCTAAGCTTATTCTGATTATGTACCCCTGTTAACATTTCTAGAAAGAGCAAAATACATCCCAGGAGCTATGTTTTTGTTTTTGCGAATCCACCAGAGGCCACTGTGCATGTTGTGAATCCACTGGGCCACTGTGAATCCAACAGAGGGTCGCTGTCGACTGACTGATTTAATGACTGACCAACCGATCGATCCCCCTAAACCCAAGCAATAGGGTTTTAAAATGCACCAATTGACCAGCACCCCCCTCTTCCCTAAACCTAACCTTCAGATTTGATCATATTTTCACCCTGTTATTTACTTGTATATTTCATTTTTTTGCTTTTGTCTTACCATCTTTCTGCAACCGTTCTTTACCAAACTCGAACCATGTTGCTGTGTTTAACTCAAGCCGACGTACGTGTTGAGCTAACAGATGAACTAGTAACAGCAGAAAAGCATCCATACGGAGGTAATATGCTGGTAAGCAATAAAAGGAACAGTGTCATACTGCTCCGTAGCTTTCATTTTAAAGATTTAATGCAGCTATACATAATTTGCGATCTCCAGAAATGTATATACAGTAGGGCTACGTTTTCAAAATGAGCCTATGTTGGTTATAATACCAATCATGTATACCAATTGATTATATTTAGTTAATAACCATTCTTGTCTTGTGAGTTAAAATCTAGTTTCCACTTAAATGGTTGTCTAAATTTTTGCAATAATTAATAATAAAAAAATAATAATAAAAATTTAAAAAATAATAAAAATAATAAAAATTACCTTTTTTTTTTGCTTTTTGAGAAAATTTGAACTATATTAAAGTCGGTAATACTCCAGTTTAATATATTGCCACTATTAACTACTGCCTGTTAACTGTTAAGTTATTAGCTGTTTATTAGTACATATAAAGTATGATTTTATTCTACATGTCTAATACCTAAACCAGACTACGATCTTATTAACTACAAGAGAATGAGTAGTTTATTTATTGAAAAGTCTTAGTTAATAGTTTGCTAATAATGAGAATTGTACCTTAAGTCGCCTTTCCACTGCACACAACAAATGACAAGCGACAGATCGGAAGTCTTCCACTACCAATGGAGAGTAGTCCGGGAGCTGCGTGGAGTTCCGATCATCTCCGTATGCTAAAAAAAGGATCTGATTTGGGTTGCGGATATTCGGTTGAAATATTTGAACTCCTACAACTAGACCGTATGCGACTGTCCGACTGGATATTATGTATTCCAGTGTTGTTCAAAAAGGTCTGCGCTCGTGAGATGAGATTTTTTATTTTTTTTTTTGAATCAGAAAGAGTCTATATCAAAGTCCCTTTAAGGCAATTAGTTTCACTCGGCGGCCATCTTTAAAATGCCTCTCGGGCAGTATGCTTGGGCATTCTGTTGGAATGGGGAAACATCAAATTATACAAAACTACTTGCCAAGCTTACAATTACATTACAAATTACAAATAACCAATACATTTAAACAACAACTGTCTATTTAGTTTTGATTCTAAATCTTCGTATCACACATTCTATATCGATTGCTGATTGGCTCCTATATTAGATTGGCTCCTGAACTAGAAAGCGGGGCTTCATTCACCATATTGACCGTTACACTTTTTTCTATTCAAAAGTATACGAGTGACATGTTATTATATAATCTTAAAATAATTATATTTATAAATGAGTAATAATAAAAAAAAAATTAAAAAAGATTATGTTGTCTCCACATTCCCTCCAAAATCTTTAGTAGTCTATGAGTTTTTAGTATTCATTCATTCAACCATGGTGGACAAACACAGAATAAAGTATCTTGCTTTTGCACTTTTTCATTAAGGACACAGTGAGAAACAGCTTCTCTCCCTCTCAAGGTGGCATGTCTAAATGTTGTGTGCAGTGGAAAGGTGGCTTTAAAATAAAATGTTACCAAAACAAAAATCAATTCAATTATTAGAAATTACAATAAGTAAAATTAATTATTTTGTGGTATTGTTGACTTTTTTTAAAGACCCAGTAGATTAGTTTTGCTATTTTTTGTGTTACAAAGCCCCCCTAAAACTGTTACAATCCCCACAACCATTATATCACTCTGACTTCTTGCATGTAACTTAATATTATAGTCTTTGCCATTATTAAAAGAACACATACCAATGTAACACTTTAATTTAGTTTTGGCAATAACAAACCACTAGCTAACACTACTAGTTTAATAAACTACCAATACGCTGTTTATTAATGGTTAGTAGGGTAGAGGTAATGAGATCATAATTTATAACTTATAATGAACAGTTAATATATTAATAATAGGCAGGTACATGTAATAAGCCAGTAGTTAATAGCATAAATTGTGACCTAAACTAAAGTGTTACCCACATCAATTATATTATTAATTAGCATAAATATATTTATATCTTGTCTAAAGAGCTAACTACTGAATGTCAAGCAATTTGTAAGTTATATAGCAAAATTGTTACAATTGCTCATGGTTATGGATTTCGGAAACCAAAATGCAGGCCCAAAATAATGGGAAGAACCTGAATTGCATTCATGTTGAACGAAGGGGCGGAATTTCTAAGTGCCACAGAGTCATACAGTCATCAAATTGATCCGTCAATTCTGCAAGCAAGCTGAACATTATCAGGCATCGCCGCATCAGAATTGGACCCTCTGACAGCCGCATTCAGTTGTGGGACTCCGGTAATGGCACTGGAGAAGCCTTACAAGAGTGGTGATGTAATTCACGACATATCGGCTCCACCTCGGCTGTTTCGGTGCGATAAGGACACTGGAAATTCATTGCATATTTTGCGGAAGACGGATGGGAAAGCAGGTGAGATTAATGTCGAGACGGAAGCAGTGAATTGGACTGACAATACCAGTTGTAATGAAAAACTCCGAAAGGGGCCATGATTCTGCTAACAGTTGCCTTGATGATCCCATTACTGTGCGGGATCACATTCCCCCGTTGAACTACTTGTCATTGGGGATGAAGGACTGATCTCTCTAACCCTCTCTGTTTAAAAGGATCATTTAGCACTGTCCTCCCAGACTCTTCAGATGGAAAGCACGGCTACTATAACTTGGCTTTGTGTGGGAGGTGACACATTGATTGTGGCTATCCAATGTCCCCACTCTCCATGCTTGCCTCTTCCACTAAGTGTCCGGCAGGCATAAATGTGTCCAGCACTCAGACGACAAAAACAACGCATGACCGCTTTACTGATAAACTAATGCATCAAAATGAAAGTCATCTCGCTGGTTAAACCTATCTTGGTTGTGATACCTATAAAAACAATATCCAATGTTTATCCAATAAATGATTAGGATTGTTATAGTTGAAGAACCTTCAACATGCAAGGACATTTTCCATCGAACAAAGATTTGTATGAAGTAAAAATGGTTCCTCTTTATATTAACTGGCCTTAATCAATATGTTCTTACTGAAATTGATCAGTTGATGCGATGTACTTTTTGTGTAAAAACATGTTTTAAATTGTACTTATGATTAATTAAGTACATGCAATGGAATTGTATCCATAACTACATCTTTAATTACACTGTTCACCATGCCTTACACTTTAACACACCCTTAAACCTACACATACTACCAATCTTGTCCCTAACCATACCAGTATCCCACCTCAAGAGCACCACAAGTGTTTTGCAATACATTATGAACACAGCGAGTACACTGTATTTATTTTTTGATGCAAGTACATAGTAATTAAGGCCACCTAATATAAAGTAGGACGGGAAAAGATTACATTAATTAAAAATGGTTCTTTTAAAAACAACCCACTAAAAGGTTCTTTGTGAAGACCAAAATGGATCTACTATACAATAGCGTCACTGTGAAAACAGCCTTTTAGATTTTTTTAAATAGTGGACCTTTCCATTTGTTCTTTATAGAGCAAAAATGTTCTTTAGATTATTCAAATACATATTCTAATGGTCTCACTGCTCATAGAAATGTTCTTAGGGAAACACAAAATGGTTCCCCACTCTTAAAAATAAAGGTTCTTAATGAGCAGTGAGTACGTTTACATGGTTAACAATAATCTGATTTTAATACGATTAAGACAATACTGTCCGAAATAAAGAAGTGCAAAAGCAAGAGACTTTATTCTCTGTGTGTTTACCATGGTTGAATGAATGAACGCTAGAAACTCATAGGCTGCTAAATATTTTGGAGGGAAAGTGGAGACAACATATATATATATATATATATATATATATATATATATATATATATATATATATATATATATATATATACATATATATATATATATATATATATATATATATATATATATATATATATATATATATATATATATATATATATATATATATATATATATATATATATATATTTTTTTTTTTTAATAATTTTTATTTTGTATTAACAATAAAGTTATTTTTCAATCCATATATTGCATTTTATTTGATGTTAGCAAACTAGTAAACATTATAAGATGTGTATCTGTTAGTTAGATATAAGTAAAAGTTAAGATTTATGTAAAACACCCAATGACATTTAAGTATAATAAATAAGTTTTTTTTCCTTCACTTTCGTCATTTGGTGAAGTTTGTTCCCGCCACTGTCGAGTGTCACTGTCTGGTACTTGTGGAGCTGCACATTCATGGATTTGCTGTTCAGTGTTTGGACTTTTAGGAGTGAAATTTAAACCACACTGAACTAAACTAAACTCAACTTCAAATCTGAAAACTGGAATGACACATCTACATTGTAAAAGCCCTATATAAATAAACATGAATCCAATTGAACTGAATTATAAAGTACTCTAATTATAGATTATTTAGATTCTAATTGATTTCATCCATTTAGATTGCAGAATTTTTAACTTAAGCAAACCAGTACACTTCATGTGATGCATATATGTTAGCTAAACATACATTAAATAAGTAAAAATTGGATTTATGTAATTTGGGCAATTCATAGGAACAGTATTATGCATCGCTGCACTGCTACAAATGGTGTAATACGTATATTGCTCTAAACACAAACTAATGTGTTTAACTCATTTTATTTGCTCAAATAAACTGCCTTAATCTATGGGCATAAAAGTGTTGTGAATTTATATTTTACACTAAAATCAATAAAAAATAAATGCTAACAGCAGCACACATGGTACCAAAATAAAGGTGTTTTAGTGTTCTATGAAAAACCTTTAACATTCATGGAAAATTCTCATTGTGTTAAAAAAAAGTTCTTTATATTGGAACGTTTTATATTAAAAGTTCATCATACTAAGAATAAAAATCAGCATACCACAAAAAGCTTGTTCATTGGCATTGCCTTTTTGAAGCCTTTGTTGTCAAGAGAAGACTGCATGCCATTAAAAAAAAAATAAATAAAAAATTGGGAAATTTAAAGAGTGTTACCATGGAGCCTCTAAACCAAGTAAGAATTTTCAGCAATATGAATGTGCACAATTTGCATAACAACACAATACATCTTTATCAGTTGCACAATTCTTGTTAAGATACTGTTTTTTGTCTTACATGGAAGCTGTAATTTAGCAAAAATGTTACATAATTTCTAGCAGAACAAGACAGAAAAAGACATGAACACTTTTGCTATGATCTACTGCCATACAGGTACTCTAAAGTCATTAATTTTGGCATAAACACAGCCTAAATCACATTACAACACAAATAATTCTGGTTGATTTACCAGGATATGAGAGCTGAATGAATTAGTTTAGAGTAATGGGTTTATAGTATTGCATATCTCAGTATGTTATTTGTTGGTTAGTGTATTTATCTATTAATTTATTTTCTCTGCTCTTTCAGCTCTTTACCATATGCATCAATATGTTTATTGATAAAAAGTATTATATAGTATAGAGTATTAAATAAAGAATCAACAGCGCTGTTTCTCTCTATGCAGCAGTTAAGCAGATCTACACAGATTGCTTTGAGTTCATGCAGATGTGACAACACTGAGCTCTGTTAAGCTGCTCAATGCTGGCCTGGAGAATGGTAAAGCCAAATGTCTAACAAACTTGCCAAAAAAAAAAAAAAAAAACTTTGAAAAAAGCCTTCTGTGACTCTAATGAGGTCTACATACAATATATTATTTATTTGATTAAACACCATAAACAAGTGCTTTAAATGTATTTATTTGTGTGTAGTTAGTATATTTTAAAGATAACTTTAATGTGTTTTTGTGAAAAAACATGCTAATTGAAAATATGTGGAAACCGTGATGCAATGTTGGATGCAATGCAGGACTATATGATAAATAATAGTACAAAGGTTCAAAATAGCATTTAATTGACCTCACTAACCACATATATTTGAACAGTAGTGTACCACTATACCCAATTTTGTAGTTAACTGATATCATTGTTTGTTTGTTATTATTAATACCACATAATTCACAACAAATACTTCAATAACTGAAGATGCAGGACTTGCAAGATAATCCAAAAAGCACAAAATTGAATATGCTTAAGCAGCCAGAAACTCTACCAGGTGATTAAAACCTGTAGCGGAGGGCAAGTATTCAACTTTGAGGATTAGCACTGGAATATGACAAGCTCACTGGACGCTCAACATATGCTAGAGCTCAGCAAGAAGACAGGATGTCAATGCTGCACACAATCTATGATTGACACCGGTGTCAAAAAAGAAGCCTGCTAAAGAGCAGCGGTGTGGCCGGACATGAGAAGCAGCACATCTGGTGCACACTTTTAGCCAACAAACCCATCCTTCCTCTAGATCTGCAGTGAGTGCAAAGAGCACAAGGCCACTCCCCATGTGATCTATTAAGGCACAGATCAAAGCGCACGCATGACGTACCAAGCCAAACTCAGGGCATGCGCACACGTATCAGTGCTCTATCACAATCCTTAATCAAATCAAAGCTTTCTAGACCCATTGGTTCTGAGCAACCCCGGTCGATAAGAAGGAAACGCTAGGCTTACCGTGGCCTCCTCTCGTGAGGAAAGGCATCCTGTTGATGGCGATGGGAACGGTACCATGCTTGTTATGGAAGTGATGGACATGGTGTGTGGTGCTCAGGCTGGAAGACACACGGGCGCTGGCAGATCTGTCCGGCACAGAGGCCAACAAGGCCAGAGATAGCGCCAGTCTCCACCAAGAGCCAAGGCCCAGCCAGCTGCCCCCTCCACCACACTCCCAGCCCAGCAGCACCACCTCCAGCTTGGGGCAAGAAGGCCCGGCGTAGGCCCTTCCACACCCCATTTGTCCCATCCGTTGGAAAGAGTACATCTCAAAGAGCGGTGCCCATATCAATCAATATCCACAGGTCAAGCAAACACAATGAAGAACACAATTCTACCCAAAGCCCCAAGGCTTTCACAGTAGGTTTCCAAAGAGACGATAAAATCCTCAAAAAAAAGAAATTCCTTTCAAGTCCGGCTTCAAAAATCCAAAGATGAAAAAAAGAAAAAATAAAAACAATCAGTTGGACAGTTCCTCGGAAAAAAGAAAAGAAAAGATAATCAAACAAGGGAGCTTGTCTGCAAATTGAAGGAGGGCAGGCTCGATGGAGTCGATAATCATCTGCGCTGCAACTCCCAAAAGCGTTCTAATCACGGGCACACGAATCAATTTTTCTGGATGCAGATTTTGCGACTTAATTGATGAGAGAAGAAAGGCTCCAGGTGGAAGAGATGCCGGGAGGCGTCTCCCTTCCAGTTCCCAGCCTCAGGTACGGCTTACGCGCTATTTAGACCACTCTCCCTCAGAGGGCAGCTCCTCTATCGCGCAAGAAGAGATAAGAGACATCCCGGTGGCTAACGGATTATTCTAACGCCGATTAAAAGATGACAAGAAACAGAGAAAGGAGAAATCAGACTGACCCGGGTGTGATGATAGCGACAGAATGCTTCACAATTCCTCGTCACGGACAGAGAGAAAGAGAGACTTCTGCTGCAGCATGGTAGAGAGAAAAAGCAGCAAATAAATAAATAAACCCAGCTGTGACTCCTGACGCGTTGGCTGCAGACGCAGCGCGAAGCTTCTCCGCTCTTGAAGTGGAAGACCTGGTGCGGAGCTGGATCAGTTTTCCAGCATCATCCCGGTTGCCTCTCTTGGATTGCTGTCTCTGCCTCTGATGCGAACACCGTATCGATTAGTCCTGCGCTTTATCCCTATTTTCTCTTTTCCCTCCCCCTTTCCGATAAGCATTCACTTGCTAATGTGCTTAGTCTGACAGTGTTACCAGCAAACAGTGTTACCAGCAAAATGCCCCTCTCACAGACTAGCAAGTGTGGACGACCAAAATCCGTACGTGCGCCGCTGTGCTGAAAAGCATGCTAATTGAATTAGTCTCCCCACGATCCTCGATAGCTCTTCTCCTGGGATTGAAGGGACAGAGAGCAAAAAAAGAAAAAAGAAACCCAGAAACAATGAGCGTTGCCTGCCGCAAACACGAGATGCAGGACGCGCGGTCCTCCTCCTGGATGCTCAACCAGAGACTGCTACAGAGATGGAGAGAGAGAGAGGGGGAGAGAGAAGGAGAGCGGTGCAGTGTGTCTGAGGAAAAGAGAGAAAGAGAAGGGAGGGGTGCGCAGGGAGCGGGCGATCGTAGTGCATAAGCACACATGCAGACACAGAAAGAAGCCAAAAGATGGAGAAGAAAAAGGAATCAGTTGCATGGCACACACGCAACCAGGAATACCAAATCAGAGCGCTGCGCATGCCTCTGAAATCACACCAGCCCCACACTTGACCAGCGAGACTAGCAAGACGATGTTTACTCCAGCAATGCTAAATGGAAGTGCTGAGAACAGAGAGAGCTTTGAAATGGTGTTTTTTGCATTGTACAGGTGGTCTATTTTCAGCCAATGTGGGAATCGCACTCGGAAAAACTGAAAAGTCTTGCTGGTGCCAGATGCAACCCACCCCCCGTGCAACCAAGATAGCAGTAGTTGGTTCCCGATCTTGATGAATAATTTAGCATGAGACAAAATTTGATGGTAAATGCCTGCCACTGTCTTTCTCTCACATTTTCTAAATGGTTCCATTTCATGCTCATTTGTTGAGGTTTTTCTATTAAAGATGCACTTGTTCAGAGAGAATCATTTTCTAACTACAAAGGGTTAGAAGAATATTCATGTATGTACGTCTAAGAAGCCCATTAAGTCTAATTTATTTTTAGTTTGCATGTTGTTTTCCAGACAAATGACAAACTCAAGCATCTACTAATGCACTTCTGAAGGTTGGCAAAACATCTTTCTCTTTTATTCTATGAAAATGTGCAGCTGCAGATAGATGCATGGATGGATGGATGGATGGATAGATGGATGGATAGATGAATAGATAGATAGATGGATGGATGGATGGATGGATGGATGGATGGATGGATGGATGGATGGATGGATGGATGGATGGATGGATGGATGGATGGATGGATGGATGGATGGATGGATGGATGGATGGATAGATAGATAGATAGATAGATAGATAGATAGATAGATAGATAGATAGATAGATAGATAGATAGATAGATAGATAGATAGATAGATAGATAGATAGATAGATAGATAGATAGATAGATAGATAGATAGATAGATAGATAGATAGATAGATAGATAGATAGATAGACAGATAGACAGACAGACATGCAAGTTGAGCTCGTTTAGTCTGCTCATTCAAATGTCAGAGGATATAAAGAGATTAAGTGAAAAAGAAATAGCTAATTGGCAATCAATTCAAACAGCGTACAGAAATACCCACAGGACTTATTGCATTTGGTAAGATTTGGTAAGACTTATTACATAATGGAAAGAATTAATAAAGCTTTTTGCGCACTTGCCCAATGGTAAGCTAAGGTGAACACATTTCTGGAATAGAAACAGGGAACACTTCTTACAGTAGGGCAGTGTCAAAATACTTTTGGAATTTGACATGTGATTCATTTTTTTGTGGGTAAAAAGTCCCATCTGCAAAAAAAAAATGACGTGAAAAAAATTGTCAATAGTTACTAGTAACAGCTATAAGAACAAAATTTTTGACAAAAACACACATAATTAAATTATTAATATATAAATGTCTCCTTAAATGTTTTTATTTTTTTCTGAAAAGGGCTCCAGATTTTCTGAAACTGAATCCTATCCATCCTTAAGCTGCATTCACACTATGAGCAGTAGTGGCAAAGTGACAAGCGATTGGTCATGAGAGACTTCTGGCGACCTCCATCTACGCAAGCGATAGTGACCATTGGCAACCAGGTGGGCGTGTCGAACAACACGACAAAGTTGAGAATGATTTAACTTTATGCAAATGAAGAGCAACTTTCTTGAGCAACAGCCAATAGAGCTCATGTGATCCTCTCTCAGCTTGCTCAGAGGCTGGATGTATTCTCCGTGCTGTAGACCTACACAGACCTGCTTTTGCAGCAGGTTGCCACCCAGAGCGACAGACAGCTACAAAGTCGCTGCTAAGGTAATTGGAGCATGTAGAAAACCAAAAACCTATTCGCGATAAGGTGAGGGAGCTGCTGACTTCCAATTTATGAAAATACGTCAACTAGCCAGTGGAGATACAAAGGCTACAATATCTGGTCACACTTTGTTTAGATGGTCCGTTTGTTGAATTTAAGTTACATTGCATCCACATGCCAACTAAGTTTCATTAGATTATAAGTACACTGTTAGGTTGGGGTTAGGGTTCGAGATAGAGTTAGTGAAAGTTGACATGTACATGCAGAGTTTCTTATAGTCAGTTAAATGTCTGTATAAAAGCAGTAACAACATTAAAAGAACCATCAAAATAAAGTGTTACTCAATATCAGCCTGAGTTTAGTTTAACATATTGTATGTTACAGTAAGGAGTTGAGCCTACTGGTAATGGAAAAAATAGCACCTGAAAAAAATGTGGCTGATTCAGTTGAATAGTGAAGACAAGTTGGGTCAAAATCTAGGAGTATATTTATCAATGTACTGTAGTTCTAGGCCAGTGTATTTAATTGGATGAGAGTATTAATACATGATGGATGTATTTTGGATGTGCAGGAAGCTACTTTGTACTTTATAATGTATATTGTATCTACAGGTGTGCATGTTACAAAATATCCAAAGGAATCCATCAATGGACTCTGACTGGACAAGGAAATAAAATAGGGCTACTTTTCATTTCTTTTGGACCGGTTTTAAGTTGTCTTTTGTGAAGAAAATTTACTCGGACCTGGCAACCCTGCATTTTTACTCTGTACAGTATTGTAACATACAGTCCGGAGGTAAAAATCCGTTGTGACCCCTAAAAGACAAACTAGACAAACTAAGGATGCATGAATTATGTTTTATGCACTTCTAAAAGTGTCATCTCTGGTATCATTCTGATCTGTACATAATCCTACAGCTTGTGATCTAGGAGGCATGATCATAACTTATATGGCTTACATTCTTTAATGCTCTGAGTTAATGTCCCCGCATCCCTTCAGGGTGAATCCTCATTACGCATATGAGTGGCACCAAGACAAGGAAAATCTCCCGCTCAAACTTTGCCATAAAACCATTGGTCAGTCAGTAGAGAATGGGGTGTTTTCTATATTTTTGTTGATATGTTTTGTAGGTTTGTTTGTTATTTGTTAGACTAGTCAATAATTATTAAGTTTATTATATCTTCTAAACTACATCTACTTCACAAGTAGTAAGAATTTATTTTCTGAAAAAATAAATAATTACATTCAGACAAACTGAACAAACGGTCATAATTAATAATAACTTGTTATCATTAATCATTAATATTCATAAACTGAGCTAATTTTGCTACAGTAAATTCAAAGTCCCTTTAAGGTAAGTATTTCACTCAGCAGTTATCTTTGAAACGTCTCATGCGGCAGTATGCGCGAACATTCTGTTTGAATGATGAAACATCAAATTCTTAAAAACTGCTTGCCAAGCTTACGATTGAATTTCATATTATGAATCACCAATACAATTAAACAACAACTGTCTCTTTAGCTTCATTTCTACCATCCAAATCACACAAATTCATCAGAAACTCACATCTGGTTTAAGCCCCTCCCCCAGATCAGTCTATAGTGATCGATGATTGGCTACTGTACTAGAAGGAGGGCTTTTTTCACAATATAGCAATCGATGATTGGCTCCTGTAGTAGTAGATTGGGCTTTATTTACCACATTGACTGTTACCCTTTTCCTCATTCAAAAAGTTACGAGTGACATGTCATGTGTTTTCTATAGTCTTTGGTATATAGAGTCTGAATGTTCCAGCAAAGCATTGAACATCAACCAACTGTATGTCCAGTAAACCGATGGCAACCATGTAAACGATGCTATGTGCCGAGTTAGCCTACATCAATTACAAACATGTCAAGGCCACAATCCAGCTAAAGATAGTCTTAAAATGTATTCTACTTCAAACAGGAAAACGTCAATGCTCTTATAGAAACTGGAATTGTCAGGCAATATAATCCTTAACAGTGTTATTTATAAGAGCAGAGGTTTTTGATCAGTAAAAATGTATGGACACTACAAATGATGATAGTTCCATCAAAGTGTGTGAGAAAGAGATAGATAGAGAGAGAGAAAGAGAGAGAGAGAGAGAGAGAGAGAGAGAGAGAGAGAGAGAGAGAGAGAGAGAGAGAGAGAGAGAGAGAGAGAGAGAGAGAGAGAGAGATGGACTGAACCTGTGCTCCATACATCAGATAAATCACCCCGGATAGAGATCTCAGTTGGGATTGCCTTGCCGGTTGAAAGGACGTGCAAGGAAAAAAAGAGGCCGAACAGCAAAGAGCCAGAGCCACCTTTCATGGTGACAGGAGGGGAGAAGCAGGCCATTACTCAGACACAGGGAGGGCACGAGGGGGGCTGGTTGAGCCAATGAGCTGGGCTGATTGAACAGAATGGAGAAGAGGAGGGGGCAACTCTGTGTCACGGCAAACAGCGGCAGAGTCTGTAAATCTACAGCATCGAGTACGGCTAACGGCCACAGTTAGCCACACTGTCGACTCTGCTAAAACGACTACCGAAGCCTGCTTGTCCAGATTTAGCCCTGGGGCAGACCGAGAGAGATGCACGTCCCGCTGTAATCGATTCTCATTTCTCTACAGGCCCAGATACACAGGAGATAACCTTGAGATCAGGTGACGCGCAAAAACATCCATACCAAAGGAATCTGGGATGCAGCATCAGAAGATAATCAATGACCGTAGTCGCCATTTTCTATCTCAAGCTAGAAAGGCACACGCGGCTCTGGGTTGCATAACGAGGCCTAGATAACCTCAAAGACTGATGATGATGATGAAGGTTGAAGTGGAATTAGAGCGCCGGTAATTCATAAGAGGTGTCATCTATTGTCAGTCTGGTGGATTGGGGACACTCTCCTCAGCGGCGATGATATCTTCATGAGATGAAAGGCTGGTATTAATCAATTTGCCAACCCTGGGGTTGCTCGGCAGGATAAGAGACGATGGTATCTGGGACGGGTGTGTGCTTGTGGGTGCAAGGCATCCCTGAGTTTTCCGTCTACCACTAGGCAGTTTTAGCTGTTGGCCATCTTTTGTCCACACAGCAGGATGGGTTAGGGTGGCATGCAGAGCATGGGATAAAGGTGTCCAAGGGAAGGCCAAGCACCAATCATGGCTATTGTGTTGGCTTTAGATCACCAAACACTTATAGTACTAGAGTACACCGCTTTTAGCAGACTCTTCAAGTGGAGGAATAAACTAAATGGCCCTAAAGCACATTTATTAATTCATTTTCCCTTGGCGTATTACCTTATCTATCAGGGGCCGTCACATCGGAATGAACTGCCAACTATTCTAGCATACGTTCCAAGCAGCAGATGTCGTTTCAACGACAACCCACCCCTAAAGCACATTGTTTATCTTTGAATAAATTACTAGTGCAGTTTACAAACAAACACTAAACAGAGGGTAACACTGACTAGAAGAAGACTTTTTCTAAAAACTGATAATTCATTTATTTACTAATTTGAAAATACCAACCCAAGCTCATTCAGAAAACGTAGTCCCGCGAACTTTTCTGGAGACCGCGATTTATGTAGCTGGAGGTACGTATAGCTGCATTTCATTTTTTTTAGGCGAATGCTAAGGGGCGGTGTGACGGCATTCTTTTTTGTGCTCACTTGCTGACCACTTACCTCCGTGTGGAGGGCTTTCCCTCCAAAGTTTGTCCAGTTAGCTTGTCGTGTACGTCGGCGGAGTTGAGACGCAGAGGGGAGCTGACCATGATGACAACGATGAACGGGTTCGAGTCCGGGGAAGAGCGGTTCCAGAAATCAGGTAAGACAAAAACAGAATTCAAAAAATAAAGAGAACAAGTTCATAATAGGGTGAGAATGTAGTGAAATCTGAAAACGTGGTAAAAATCAGAAGAGGGCTTTTATTTTTCTGGACGGCTTTTGTAGATCATTGCTTGGGTTTAGGGAAGTAGGCGGGTGGGCGGGTCAATCGGTAGAACTGGTTGGGTCTAGGGAAGGAGGAGGAGGGTGGGTTGGCCGATTGGCCGGTCGCCCAGTAAACGATTCAGTCAGTCGGACAGACGGTCACTCGACAGCGGCCTCCGGTGGATGTGCGCGAGAACAGCGTTCGCGAGAGATATTCGAGATGCGAAAAAGCACACAGCGACCTCTCGCAGATTCGCAAAAACAAAATCTGAACAAATACATACCTCCTGGGACATATTTCATGGTCTCCAGAAATGTCCACGGGACTACGTTTTCAGAATAAGCCTGGGTTGGAAAATACATCACACTATGGTGTACTTAACATTTAAATAATTAACTATACTTGTATGTACCTTTTTATTTATACAAGAGTTCTGTCTAGTTCTGGAATCTGATTGGCTGATAGCTGTGTGATATTCTGCAATATTAGCACTTGTACATCTTCCTCCCCCTTCTGTATTACTCCACCCACATAGAGTGACAGCAGATCAGTAAACTGACTACAGTTTGACAAATATTGCAGCTGTTGGGTAACAATATACTTTTAAGCGTTTTTCAGTCGAGAATGTAGTTGTTTTGATTGCATTTATAAAGTCATCTAAGGACAGTGCCTATTTTAAATGTTTATAATTTCTGAGATACAGCGCATCTGCATCTGCAGCGTGTCCTTGAGCAATGCAAAAACAGTTGACGTTGTCTATGCAAAAGATGGCGAAAGAGACTGCATAATAAGCCCTTAGAGGAGAAAAGATTGGCATATTTTCAAACTACAGCTTATCAAAATACTAAACAATTGGTGAGTGACATTCTAGTCAATCTCTCTCTTTTTGTTGTTGCAGTAAGTATTCATACCATAGTAGTTGTAGTGTATTGATTGTATATAACAAATTCATGTATTTTGTGCTGGCCACTCTTTGTGTAACTCTGAGTAGCTTTTACTAGTTGGACATCTATTTGCTTCTAAGGAGTCCCCTGTTTTCCTTACTGCAGACTAGTTCAGTAAAACAAAAGAAAGAAGAAATGCCCTCATATATTTAGCGTTTTCCTTATAGCAAACACAAGACTAATCTGGTAGTGATTGCATTGCTTTGGCTTTTTCACGCTATTAAGCCTTATAATCTTAAAATGTGAGCAAAATCACCTGCTTTGTCATCCCTTTAGACATTACGCTAAAGAATCATTGAAATGCTGGCTAGCCCAAAAGTGGTAAATTAGTAACGGTTTCTGCTGTTTTGCTGTCAGCTGAAGATGCAAATAAATGGTGGACAAAAGTAATCCCCCATTCAAAAGGATTTTTAGACTTTCTTTGTTTGATTTTCTTTTTATATATTTTTATTTCTTTTATTTTTATATATATATATGCCACAGGCCGACTGCTACTAGTGTGAAATTACGTTTTTACAACAGTTCGATAGCATAATTATATATATAAAAAAGAAAATCAAACAAAGAAAGTCTAAAAATCCTTTTGAAAAACGTAATTTCACACTAGTAGCAGTCGGCCTGTGGCATATATATATATATATATATATATATATATATATATATATATATATATATATATATATATATATATATATATATATATATATATATATATATATATATATATATATATATATGCCACAGGCCGACTGCTACTAGTGTGAAATTACGTTTTTTCCAACAGTTCGTTCGTTCATATATATAATTATTATAATAAAACAATATTTAAAGATATTATATTAATGTTATAAAATCACATTTGACACTTATTTATAGTTATTTATACTGATATTTTCATTGCACTTAAGTACATTTTTAATGTGATTTTGCCACATTTTCATAAATTAAATTGTGCACTTACAGAGCAAAACGTGGACTGAAATTTAAGTCATATACACTTTAAATCATTGTTATTATAACATAATATATGTTTATTATTTATTATTATTATTATATGTTTATAATCTATAGGAAAATGTTTAGAAATGCTATTACAAAGTGCACTTATTTTAAGATGTTCTTTTAATGTATTGTTTTTCTTAATATCTGCTCTTTATAAAGAATATGCTGGCTAACATTTACTTCTGTTCATTTCATTCAATGATTCATTTCAAATAAGTCTAAGCTTAATGTTCAGAGACAACCACACCATGCCATTTGTTCTGACTAGTTCTGCATGGCAACATAGCTCAACCATTCGGTTTTGGGACAGAACTACAGCATCCATTCACTCAAACAAAAGAAAAATAAATTAAATGGTGGGAATAACCAGCTTGAAAACAATATTTTTCCAATTCCATTTCCTGACAACAGCGTTACAAAAATGACTCACTTCACCTTTAAATGCTGTCGCCCACGTTTGTGTGTATGTGTGTGTGTTTATGCTGACACGCTAATGACTAGCCTATTGTAGCAATCCCTGTTGGTCCAGGGGATCGATTTCAGACGCCATTGAAGATTCTCGTTTATTCCTTAATACTGTGTAATTCGTGATAAAAACTAACAGTGTAATGAGTGTGTGGGGATAAACAACAGGAAGAGAGACATCATCTGCACTTTCCTGCATCCTGAGCATTTCCACCCAAGACATTTGTGCAGTAGCCCCTCGGGGGAAGACGAGGCCGGATTAATAATGGCAGTTTTGGTATAATTACTCATAATGCCTGCCTCCTCTGGAACTAATGGCCCGCGGTTGAGATATCTGCTGGATTTAATTCAACTTAAAGAGACAGAACCTTGCATTGCTCTTTGGAGCCCTGTGTGAATCTACGCCCGAATGCACCTAAAGTGCACTCATCCAAAACCATGGCCATCGTTTGACAGGTTAAGACGATTGCATTGCCTTTTAATCTGGCCGAGGTAAGTCTGTGTTTGAGATTTCTGCCATTACAAAGGACTTCCACTCAAAAATCAGATATTATGTCCTGATTTATGAAAGCGCAGACTATATTTTTCTTTTGTCTGCGGCGCGCCAGATAAGGGGAAGGTATTAAGAACTCAGGAAATGGTGCGAGTGCCATCTACTCGTGGATGCTCGCTTATCTGAACAAATTCTGCCTGAGCCAGTTCTGCTCTTGTCCTGCTGAGAGTATATTAAAGCAAACAACATTAAACCTACTGGATCTGGATCCTGGCGCCTTAAACCACAAATATATGGTGTAAAGGATGTGATAGGAAATTCTGCCTCAGGGTGATATAGAATATACTAAAATGTATAACAGAACAGAACACATTATTGAGCAAGGAAGCATGAAATTTATTATTCTTTTTCTTTTATCTTTAGTGCAATTCTAACAACAACAACAAAAAATCACATTTTAAGGATTAAATAAAGTTATAGATTTTTTAAAGAAAGTCAAGGATTTTGCTATATCTATTATAAGACTAGCTTAACTCATATCCTGCAGGCAAAGGACGTCAACATGACGTCATATTAACATTGTACCCAATGTCATGGGGACATTGCATTTTGTTTAGAAATAAAATTCATGTTGGCGTCTGAACCCTACGTCAGGTCAACGTCCAACCTAAAATCAACCAAATATCAACGTCTAATCTTGTTAGACCTAGATGTTGTGTGGACGTCACCACTACACTCTTAGAAATAAAGGTACGTGAGCTGTCACTGGGTAGGTACCTTTTCAAAAGGTACACATTTGTACTTAAAGGGTCCAAATCGGTATCTCAAAAGTACATATTAGTACCTAAAAATTTTAATAGGGACACTTTTGTGCTTTTAATGTACTAATATGTACCCTTTAGGTATTAATATGGACCTTTTAGGTACAAATGTGCATCTTTTGAAAAGGTACCACCCCAGTGATAGCTTGCTAACCTTTATTTCTGAGAGTGTCAGATCTATCAGACATTGGATTTTGGTCACTTTTTTAATAAACACAAACTAAAATCAACCAAATATGAAAAGTAATTTGATGTCATTATCGGACGTCAAAATAACAATGTCCTTATACTCTGGCTAGACACTGAATTTTGGTCAACTGACATCATGATCTAAATCTAACCCAATATAAACCTCTTATGATGTTGTGTGCCTGCTAGGTAGTTATTTTACTTTATCTTTAGTATGACTCTAACAAAATTCAAGATTTAAAAATGTTATTTATTTAATCTTTGGTAAGAATCTACACCATTCAGACCCTGTGTCTTTTAAAATGAACATCACATGTCAGTCCATGGGCCCTATCATACACTTGGCGCAATGTGGCACAAGGCGCGACGCAATTGTTGATTGCTAGTTTCAGCTAGGCGCAAGAGTCGTTTTGACGTTTTGCGCCACGCTGTTTAATTAGCAAATGCATTTGCGCTCATATGTGCATCCATAGGCATTCTGGTCTAAAAAGGAAGGCGTGTTGAGGTGTATTGCTAGCGCGTTGCTATTTTGAGAAACTATAATAGATTTTTCAATAGACCAGAACATAGTCGGTCTATTGTCCAGCGCCGTAGTTGTGCGACTTGCTTACACACTGCTTAATACACACAAGATGTAGAGCAATACGCAAATATCTTTACAAATATCCTTTATGGGAGATGAGACTCTGATTGTTTATTCTCAAAAACACATCTATAACTCATTAAGAAAAGAAGCACAACCTTTTTTGACCATGCACCACGGCGCAAAGCAGATTTTTCTGTCATTATATTAGCAAAAGTTAATTCTGACACACCCTGAATGCGTTTGCGCCCTGCGCTTTGCACTTTGCGCATGCTGATTGAACTTTTTTATACAAGAAAATAATGATCAACAGTTTCATATGCAGAATATACAGATCTTGAAGTTTTTGAGCATATACTGTAGCAAATGGAAATATCTCAGATGCAGACATTATGTGGAGTGATGAGGAAGAGGAAGATAAGGTTTGTTATAAACATGGTGCACTCTATACAATAAAAACCTCAAAATTTAAACAAAAATGTTCCAATATTTATATCTGTGATTTTGAAAATACATTTCAGGATTATACCAGCAATCATGTATGTTTATTTTACATTTTATGTTGGTGTTATGTTCAGGGAGGACATATGTTCTAACATGATGTCCATTGAAATGGACAAAAAGTATATATACTTAAAGGGTGTTGAATTTTTATTGTTATACTTTAGTCTCATTTATAGGAGCCTCAAGAACTGTGAAAACATACTTTTACATTTTTTCAGTGAAACTGGAACATAATTCGGGTCTGAAAGGGCTAGATTAAAAGTTTGAGATTTTAAGATATTTTTATGGATTGACAGATTTTGGTGGTCATTTTAAATATCAGACATTTAAACACACATAACTAATTCATAGTAAAAATCTGATTCATTTAAAGTAGGTGGACAATGTTAATGTTAGAACATTTACACTATTGTTTTTCCAGTTAAACTTATGTAATTTGAGAGAATTTGATTAATTAACATGTTGTAAATCCACCAGCTCTAACCTCTCCACTGCAAAGATCCATTCAATACTGATTAATATCAATTACATAAATTGTGAAGTTAAAGAATTAAAACCTGTATTGTTGTTTTCTGCAGATGAGTGCTATTTATTTGCCTTACTGCCACTGAAGACAATCCAAACCATAGGCTTCCATAATAGTGGTTACACTACCTCAGGAAGCTGTTTTTTACTGTTTTATTTAGAACCTCCAGAAAACATTAGCCTCAATGTTTAATGGAATGACCAAAAACAAACAGCTCATAGATAACTAACAATTCCCTATATGAGCCCAGCACTGTGAAAAACAGGGCAGTAGCACAAGAAAGCATGATCCGACGAGGCGAAGACTATTCCTCATCTGCTTGAGGAGTGTGTGAGAATAGCATGCTGTTGTCCATGTGTTCTGCAGGCCTGCCCACATGGTGTCAGAGCACCAGGAGCCTCATCAGTCATGGTGGGTGGCACAAGAAGGGCGAAGACACTGTATGAGCACGTGCACTAATGCAGGTAGGTGGTAGTATGTGTGTGTGTGTGTCTGGGGGCCAGGTGCCACTAGAAATGAACCCAACCATCTGTGACAGAAATACTTCTTCCCATTATGTGAACTGTAAAGGCCCACCTGTGCAAAAGCCAGGCCTCTGGCAGGGTGGGATCCACTCCAGGAGCAGTAGGCTTTAATTTCAATTAGGACAGCTCACACTTGTTCTCAGTGCCAATGTTGGACAGATACATCTGAGGGCACTGTGTTAAAGGGCCAAGTCCACTCAACCATTTAAAGAGCGAGACACCAATCACGGTGCTTTCTTTGAGTTTTGGTGAGGAAGACTCTCAGTCAAAAGACTTAATTTAACATGAGTGGAAACGAGGATCTCAATCTGGTTCTCTATGTATCATCCTAGGTTGTAGGTCATGTCTAATATCATAATTCATGCCAATTTTTTTCCAACTGAAAAGTTTTTCTATGTTTCGTCATTCTAACTAATGTAGACAGACATTTGCCAATGTCAAGACATTTACCAAACAATCTTCCATGGTGTAGTCTAGATGGTATACAGCTGAGGATACTCACATCTATATAGCATAATTTGTGTGACACTGTACAACAAAAAAAAAAGTTCAATACCGTAAGGGTTGGGTTTAGGGTTAAGGAAAGGGTAGACACTAATAAAATCTAATTAGTGCATAATTTAATAAATATTATGAATCTTCTTAAGTTCCGATAGCAGCTGTAACACTTCTAGCAACAATGGCGGCACCCATAACACGTCATAAATTTTTTAAGCTGTTTAAAAGATAAAAATGTATGTTCTATCACATATTTGAAAATTTGAGTATGAGAAATTTCACAATATAATTAGAACGTTTGTCAATTTTTACAGAAAAGGGCAAAAAGAAACACAATAAACTTGAACACAGCGCCATAGGATCTTTTAGAATGTAATGGATTCTGATTAACGATAAAAAAATAAAAATAAAAAAAAACTCACGGAGGAGGGTCAGCTGGAGTATTAAAAACTCACGTATGAAAGGGTTAATGTTAAATTATATTAGATATATTTATTAATTCAGTTTTTTCATCTTTAATACTTTTACACTAATACAATCTTATTGGGGCCAGTCAATTTTCAAAAATGACGAACCTTACATAACAGATCTACATTTTAGTTAAAGAGTAAACAATCTGCCAAATATTTAGTAAGACAATAGCAAAAAGTACAGCACTGTAAAGAATGTTGTTAGGATTTTACTAAATATCCATGGTAAGACAATATAGATAATACATTTTAAGTTGAAGACAGGGTAGTCCTGTTGCCCGAAAGCAAGAATGTCGCTGGTTCGAGCCTCGGCTAGGTCAGTTGGTTTTTGTGTGGGGTTTGCATGTTCTCCCTGCATTAGTATGGGTTTCCTCTGGGTGCTCTGCTTTCCCCCACAATTCTAAGGACATGCGCTATAGGTGATTTGGGCAGGCTAAATTGTCCTTAGTGTATGTGTGTGAATAAAAGTGTATGGGTGTTTCCCTTTGATGGGTTGGAGCTGGAAGGGTATTCGCTGTATAAAACATATGCTGGATAAGTTGACAGTGCATTCCGCTGTGGCTAATATAAAGGGACTAAGCCGAAAAGAAAATGAATGAAAGTTGAAGACTAGTTATCTGAAATATAAAAATGCTGTTTTCAACACTGATAATATGAACGTGTCATTTCATTTTTAATATTGAGCGGTTCAAAAATAGTGCTGAAACCCTAGGGTAATTATTAGAAAAGTACAATTATCATCATGCTGCCCTAAACATTCTGCCAGATGACAGTATCCACTAGGTATACCACATTACAGAAGCTCGCCCCAATCAGTCTGATGGCAGCTCTACAGTGGCCCAAAAGACAGAACTGCTCATAACTCCTAAACTGGTTGCTGCATTAAAAAAAAAAAGGCTTTGGGGCTACTTCTACAAAAACTTCCATAGCTCTTAAACAAAAAATAGATATGGCTACCAAACTTGGAATGTGTATGTACAGTACAAGCTCGATCTGAGGTCACTGTAGAAAAGTTGCACAGTTCAAACAAAATGTGTTGCTAATGTTCAATGTTAAAAAAAACAAATAAAAATCATAAAAGCAACTGAGGGACTGCTGATCCGACTGACTTGAAAATGCTTGCGGCGTCTTTGTCCAAGGTGACAAGCAAGTCTATGAGGGCCTCGGTGCATCTCAAAAAACATATACCATAGACGGCCAGGACACACCGAGCCAACAGTTGGCCGTTGGGCTTTGTTAGGCTTCATCGGGCCGTCAGTCAGCATCGGTCGGCTAGTTGGTTTGGTCCGTTCCACACGTCACCTTTTGTCAGGTTAACATTGGAGCTTATTGGCCCTATTCCGCATGTAGAACTGGCGTCAATTAAAGAGAGTGCTCTGATTGGTTATTCAACAACGAATCAGAGCACGAGAACAAAAACCGAAGAGACCTAGCAAGTACACATTTTAATCAAAAAAGAACACAAAAAGGCCATCTTTAGTTTTGCTACATTTCTCAGAGATTTGCAAACAATACAGATTATTAGATTAGCAGACATATTTGCACAAGCGAATACCTCTTTGGTGACTGACAAGTACTATGATAATAGTACTAAATGCTGCTTTGTTTACTCTTTGCACATATATGTCTAAAGTTTGGTTTCCTTTTGTTGAACGAAAAAAAAAAACTGATTACTGCCATCCTCCGAATGATGTAGACTTCGAAGGCGAGTCCTTCGACGTCCAGATAAACCAAACTGAGCATTTTGAATTAAGATGATCTTGTCTACAGAGGACAGATATCATCACCTAGCAAACATAACAGCTACTGTTAGTAAGTGGTAAAACAATTTATAATGACTTTTTTTAGAATAATTAAAAGAATTATTTTAAGCAATCTGAGGGCAAAACAAGGTTTACAAAAGCTGGAAATATATTTAATTTGATTCATACATATTCACATAAAAGAAATAACACGTAATCCTGTGGAGCAGTGGTTCTCAAACTTTTTTCACCAATTACCACCTCAGAAAAAATTGTCTCCATGTACCACCATAATGACTGCTATTGAAATACATGGTAGGCCTAAATAAGTGGCTACAGCTCTGCACAGTTCACAAAGGTGGCAGATAAAATCGTATTATTATGAAAATTTTGTATTGTCAGCCACTTTAAACATAATATATAGTTTAAACAATATCACATTTACAGGTAAAAAATAAAGATAAATGAAACATCAACGTTTAAATTAAAAAGTGATTTTAAAAAATAACTTTGGCACAGTTCTCAAACAATAAAAGAAAACTGTTGTACTTAAATGTAAAGTATTATCATGAATAATAATACCGGCCATCCCAGGTGGGCCCCACACGGGCCAGCAAGTGTATTTATTTAAAAAATCCCAGAATAAAGCTGTTTTACTCTTTGTGCAACCGAACCAACGCTGATAAAAGCAATGTAGTTTAATCAAAAAGCAAACTGAGCATATGCGCAGAAAAAAAACATACCCACGCGCCCCACGCACACGCCTCTCCTGCTTCACGCTGACATGCTGCTCTGCTCCTTGTGTAAGTCAGCCACTTTAAACATAATAAACAGCTAGAACAATATCACACTTACAGGTAAAAAAAAAATAAAAATAAAGATAAATAAAACGTCAACGTAAAATTAGTTAAAAGAAAACGTTTGTACTTAAATGTAAAGTATTATCAAAAAGAAGCCTATTCATCAAAACCATAAATATAGGTTATACACATATTTGATAAATTTTGAAATATATGTTGCATGTATGTATGACTTATTTGTATATCTTTAAAATGTAAACGTAAACTTGTATTTCAAATATATGAATTGGATTTACATATTTAAATTAGAAACTAGATCTGCTTACTGCTTGTTAGAGTAGGCTATGTGTGTCAGAGAAGCAAATGGTTAAACTATACCTGTCAACAGTGGGATAGAAATGTACAAGATATGACCCCAACAACCGTTACAAGTATGCGGAGGAAAATAACCTCAAATGATAGAATACATAACAAACATTAGAAATATGAAAATAAAATAAAAAAGTTTAGCCTATTAAAATCAAAAGTGTGTTAATTTTTTTTTTTTTTACTTGAATTATTCAGCAATTCCTTCACCTACCACTAGAAAAAAGCCTGCGTACCACTTGTGGTACATGTACCACAGTTTGAGAACCACTGCTTTGGAGGATGCAGCCTCTGAAATGTGACAGCTAAAGTTGGCTTTTGTCTGTGCTATAGTTTGGCATCAGCTTGGTGTGTCCTGACCTTCATGAACCAAGAAGTCTGTGGGGAATTTGAAAGAAATTCGTCACCGGGGGGCAATAATGCATCTTACCTGTATGTAAGTGACTGTACATTGCGCAATTTTCACCATGTGCACACAACAAGCATATAATGTTAGGCTTTTTCAATCTGGAGACCAAATACAACATTACAAAATGGTGTATACATATTTGTATACATATTTTATACAACAGTTCTGTTTAGTTCTTGAATCTGATTGACTGGTAGCTGTGCGATATTCTGCAAATAACAGCACTTGTCCAGCCTCTTAATCCTTCACCCTTGTGTATTACTCCGCCCATTAACAGCAACAAGCAGAGGACACACTACAGACAAATATTGCAACTGTTGGACAACATTATGTACTTTTAAGGCTTTGTTTTAGTCAAGAATGAACAGTAGTTGTTTTGATTGCATCTATGCAGTTTATTTATAAGGAAAGTGCCTACTTAAAAATATTGTTAATTTTAGATCATCAGATTCCGTATCAGCATCAGCCTGTCTGAGCAGACCAAAGAAAGTGATAGTTGATGTTCTGCCACAAAATGGCAATAGAGACCGCATAATAAGTCTTTTGGTATGAAAAACTGCCTTTTCTCAACGTTTCAATCTACAGCAGAACAAATTATTAGAAATCAAGTGCCATTCTAAGTCATGTGAATGAGTGGTGGAAGAAAAAAGTTCCACGTACAAAAAGTTTTTTAGACTCTCGTGTTTGATTTTCTTTTTTACACGGTTATGCCATCAAACTGTTGTATAAACGTTTCGTTTTAAGACACAAGAAGAAAAGTTTGATCAGCTCAGTCAAATGAAATGTCCAAATATCAGTTATTTGTATTTGAACATTTATCGAAATCCTCACAAAAACTACACTTACCACAAAAATATTAAGCCAAACAAGAGGGACATCAGAATGAGAGTCATTTCTTAAAATGAAGCACAAAAATGTGAATCCCCAGAGCCCTAACATTCTCTGCTTTTTACCAGTCACATCCTGAGCTCATAACCCAGGGTAGTACTGTCATCATCGGCCTTATCAGATGCTGTATAATCCTCTTAGGTTGAGGGGGGAGGAGGTTTATATACTATATGCAAGCTGTGTCTCATCGTTTACCCCTTGATGTGATTAAGCTTGAAATAACTGAGCCAATTTTATGGATATAGGGAGGATCAGTCCTATTGCCGATGTGAAAGTTGCATTTGAGACGGAAACATGGACTCGTTCGTAGGTGTAGAAAGGAAACCATGTAGTATTGATCAAATACATTATGTTGCATCATCCGACTTATTTCGGGTTTCAAAAAAAAAAAAAAGAGAGGGGAAACAAATGTGATTTCTGAATAGGCTGAATAAAACGTAACGTCTTTTCTCACATGAAACATGCATGTGACTAATTTTCAATTGGATTCTTTTTTTTATGAGGTGGCATGTTTACAGAGTGGCTGGAGGTTCCAGTCAATTGGCAGTGAATTGAATTTTTCTCTTCCTTGATCATTTGTGAATTTGCTGCTGTGGATCACAAACGCCGCTGAAAAGCCCTCGGAATTATCTAATAAGCAAATTACTTAAATGAATCCGCTTAGAGGTGAGAGATTAAATCTTTTCATGTGGAACATTCAGTAATTCAAGAAGGCATCTGAAACCAGCCAAAGGCAGGTGCAATGCCAAGATAGAGGCAAACTCACTCTTAAACTCCCCGCACTGTTTACAAGAGCACATCGTACTGCTGCACACAAAGATGATCGGGCTGTCAGATAAAGTCCATTGATTCGCGCTCCTTCTGTACACCCAAACTTCTTCAAAGAGTTGGATGATATATAAATAAAAAAAGAGCAACTGCTTTACGGTTTAGTCAAGTATAGGCTATGCGATTAAATGCATAAAACACTGCATAATTTCATACCCAGGGAAAATTAAATAGTCACCGAGGGAAAGATGAATCTTTCGCAATAGAGAATAAACGAGATTGTTGGCATGCTTTAAACTAAATTAGTCTAATATTATAGTGCTTTTTAATTTATATCAGGCACAGTGGGACTGGTGCTGACAACCCGTGGAGAGAGTTTCATTTTCAATAAAATACAAATCAAAAAAGGTAATGCAAAATGTTCGTGGGTGAACGGGCAAAATTCAGTATGATAATGATCGAGTTTTACTCTAGCATAACACCAGATATGAGTAAAGATCCAGTATATACTCAGTTTTGATATACTTAATTAATAAATCACATAATCCAATAAATGAGATGTGAATTTGTTGTCACACCACCATTTTGATTATTTAAATAACATCAAAAAGATACAAATATTATAAACTACTCAGAAATACAATAACCCTCTGGGGTTTTGGGGAACTGGAGAAGTTCTTATATGCCCTGACATTTGTGCTTTTTCAGATGCATAGAAACAATAGACTGTAAAAGATATACTGTAGACTGTATACGCGACATCACCCATATAGGTCCTGAAAAGCGTAAATAAAGCTACAAGTAGGCGTCGCCAACCATCGCCATTTTGTTTGTGCGTCATCGCACCCACCGTGTGACCAAATGAGGACAAAGAGGCGGAGCATCAGAAGAGCAACAAACACCTGCTAGCATTTTGCTTACACAGGCTTTTCTTTGGAAGAAACGCTTAATACATCATGACCGGCTATTCGCTTGTGTTCTGACCACATGTTCTGACCATGGGTTGTACAATATATCAATAAAGCGTTTAGTCTTTTAAAAACAGTGTTGTAAAAAATAGAGCCACTAAACATTGTTCTTATGATGTTTTTCTACAGGAGGAAAACGCAAATTACTTCCAAATATTTAAAATATAGTCTGTGTTAATAAATGCAAGACTATTTATGTAATCCAGGCATAACATTGCATGACAACGTTTCAGATGACTGTTCTATAGCCTACAACTTATCAATCTGTCAGATTCTTGAGTTCATTACAGGTCTAGAGGAAATTAAAAATCTTAAGTAAAACATAATCACCTCAGCGCATATATATATATATATATATATATATATATATATATATATATATATATATATATATATATATATATATATACATACACACACATACATATATACATACATATATATATATATATATATATATATATATATATATATATATATATATATATATATATATATATATATATATATACATACATATATATATATATATATATATATATATATATATATATATATATATATATATATATATATATATATATATATATATATATATATAAATATATATATGCGCTGAGGTGATGAAACAGGGACCAGCGAGACCTAGTTGTCACTCAAGTGGCCACGCCCTTAATTATGCAGACTTAGTAAAACTGTATAAAAACAAAACGGATGAGTTATATAAAAATCCACCCCCTAACAGTTGTCGTAAAGGATAACATTAGCTATACTGTATGCACCAAAACCATATTTTTGGTTGTAAAACAAACCAGGTTGTAAACATGTTTTTATCAGCTGTAAAATTGGTCAATTTACCACAGCAGTCAAAGAACACTTAGACTTCCTGGAGGCAGCTCCCAAAGGCGAGTCAATAAATTGCAGTTTCAGTTACTTGCGCATTGGCTTCACGAGGGAAAGCAGGAGGTTGCCGCATGGCATAAACATATAAGTGCCTAAAGTCTAATACCACTGTAAACAGCACAAACGGGGCAACAATAAGTTAGCAACAATTATGTACAAGATTGTGTTTTTGAGAAAGAAAAGTTTATCCATGGTTAGTGAAAAGCTAAAACTTTGACGTGACTTAAAATTTCCATGAAAAACACTCTGAATATTTGTCCACAAGAATTTTTGCTGCTAAATTTGTTTATTGGTATGACAGTTAAAAGCAGGGTGATTAAAATATGTGCCTCTCACATGTTTCGTGAATGCGAAATGTCCAGTGTCTAGAGCTAAAGAGCTTGTTCAAATATCTTAGGAACGAATGATAGAAGGTTAAAAAGATTAATAAACAATAAGAAACCCTTTTTTGGCCTTTAAAATTGGGGGTTAAATTCAAGTGCTTGTGATCTGTCTGTGTGGAGTTTAGCAGTTTTAATTTTGGACATTCTTTAGACGTTGCCCCTTTTGTTCAACATTGAATGATGTGTGATGCCAAAATAAGAGACAGTGTATCTTGCTGAAGTATCAACTCACACACCTAAAGTATAATTTTAAAAGTAATTACAAGTTCTAAGCTACTAGATGTGAAGATGTAAAACTCAAAACAATGATTTAAACATGAGCAAACAATGTTTGCAAAAAAAAAAAGTTAAAATAATTTATTTCACGACAGCAATTAGTTTATGTAGTTATAATGGACATAAGTTATATTGAAAAAATACATTGGCAACATGGCAACATACTTTCCAACATAATCACTGTATATTGAGAACAAATTTTATTTTATGCACCTTTAAAGTAACAATCATTGTGAACCCTAAAAAAGTTCCCTCAATTGTCCTTGCTGGGATTGTCATTTAGTGCATGTCATATATGGGTAAAGACTGAATCTTTAAATAAAGTCCAATAAATCAATCAATCAATCAATCAATCAATCAACCAATCAACCAATCAATCAATCAATCAATCAATCAATCAATCAATCAACAGTTGCATTTTATTTTTGAGTATCACACATTATATTATCTGAAAGTTTCCAAATTTTATGTCACCGTCTGCATAACTCATAAGCGCATATTTATTATGCATAATACAGCCAGGTATTCAAACATATGCGATATCTCTACTGACAATTTCTGACAGTTTGGTTGCCTGGGATTCCTTAGTTTTGTTAATCCTGACTTTGAAGCATGATTTTCTGAAAAAGGGAGGGATGCAGCAGCTCATTTGCATTCAAAGGTGTTTAAAAATGGTATGTATTTGCTTATGCCCAAATGGGGGCAAATTTAATGTTCCTATAATAAATGAGCTTTGGGGTATTTTGAGCTGAAACTTCACAGGGACGTTACGGGGAGACCACAGGCTAATATTTCATGTTGACTGTATATTGTATAAGAAATAATATAAAGATAATAAGGTTTGTAAAATAACAGATAAAGTACTGGCAGCTTATTACCAGATTTTTGTACCATAATTTGCAACATCAAGCAGGACAAAACATCACTTCAAACTATTAAAAAATTACTTTTTTAAACTTTTAAATATCAAAAGTTACTGGAGGAACGATCAATGTCCCATTATGGAATTCAAAAGCATAAATAAAATGAACAAATAAAAAAAAAAAGAATCACAAAATATGAAAAATGGTTAATTTATAGACATTTATTTACAGATATTTTATTTAAAATAAATTAAAATAAAATAAGGGCGACGCAGTGGCGCAGTGGGTATGCTGTTGCCTCACAGCAAGAAAGGTCGCTGGTTCGAGCCTCGGCTGGGTCAGTTGGCGTTTCTGTGTGGAGTTTGCATGTTCTCCCTGCGCTTGCGTGGGTTTCCTCCGGGTGCTCCGGTTTCCCCCACAGTCCAAAGGCATGCAGTACAGGTGAATTGGGTTGACTTAATTGTCCTTAATGTATGAGTGTGAGGGAATGTGTATAGATGTTTCCCAACATTGCAGTTGCGATGCTGCATTACAACGTTGCAGTTGAAAGGATTTGTAAAAACATATGCTGGATTAGTTGGCGGTTCATTCCGCTATGGTTGACGCCGGATTAATAAAGGGACTAAGCCGAAAAAAAAAAGAATAAATAAAACAAAATATAAATAAATAAAATAAAATAAAATAATAAAGGAAAGTAAAAGAAAATTAAAATTTAATTAAATAAAATGTTGAACTTTTAATGCTGAAAATTCAATTCTGGAGATAAACAAATTGAGATAATAAGGTTTGTAAAATTACAGATAAAGTACTGACAGCTTTTTACCAGATTTTTGTGCCATAATTTACAACACCAAGCCAGATGATATATCACTTCAAACTATTAAAAATGCCATTAAAATTAACTTTTTCAAACTTTTCAACGTCAAAAGTTGTTCCCTTTATGGAATTCAAAAGCATGAATAAAATAAATAAATGAATATTGAAGAAAGAAAGAAATAAAGAAAGAAAGAAAGAAAGAAAGAAAGACAGAAAGAAAGAATAAGAAAGAGAATAAGATGAATCACAAAATATGGAAAATTGTTAATTTACAGACATTTACATATGTTATTTAAAATAAAATATTAAAATAAAATAAAATAATAAAATAAAATAAAAAATAAATAGAATAAAATTATTTAATAATAATAATAATAATAATAATAATAATTACATAAATAAATAAATAAATAAATAAATAAATAAAGTAGATTAAACCATATAATAAAATCAAAGAAAGAAAGAAAGACAGAAAGAAAGAAAGAAAGAAAGAAAGAAAGAAAGAAAGAAAGAAAGAAAGAAAGAATCCACAAAATACAGAAAACTGTTAATTTACAGCTCTTTTTTTCAACCAACTATAGGCATTAAATGGTCCTCAACATCTGCTTCTTAAAATTTGTTTGATTCAAATCTGATGTTAGGGTCTGAATCTATTAATCCCTTTAAAATCAGGGTCAAAACGATGCATTCATGTATGCTGGCGAAGCAGCTTTTACCTGATTCACACTCGTGTGTGTGTGTGTGTGTTTATGTAAGTAAAAGGAGGGGGTGGACGTCCGAGGGATGTGCGTGACATTCCTGTCAGCTGGGTTCAGCCTGCAGCCGAGTCCAGTGAAGTGTAAATCAGGTGGAGGTGTAGTTGAGCTCCAGCTTCGGACCAGCAGAAGTCCGGTTCATTGCAGATGAGGAGCAGCAAATCGGACAACCTTTCTCCATCCACCGCCCTCCGGACATCATCCAGCTCACTGACATTGCGGTGAGGTGACAAACATAAAACCCTGTCCGCCAAACAACCGCAATCATCTCTGTAATGGCCTTGTCCACAGTGGCCCACGCGCTCGCTAGCTAAACTAACCAAGACATAACTGCACTGCACTACACTGCATTGCAGCTTGGAGAAAAACGATGCCTGTCTTTTCCCTAACATGGCCGGGTTTCTCTGCCAACGAGAGGCAACATCTCTTCGTTGACCTGTGGAAGACATTCTATCCATCTCATGTTGGGAACGGCGATTGCTAAGTGCCAGGGCAGACCCATTCATAATCAGTCTGAGCAGATCGCCGCTAATGCTAAGAGTCCCGGAAGAGGGATGAGGAGAGCCAGCGTCACAGAGGGTTCATTCATCAGGCACCTGCAGTGGGTCTGATACTGATACTAAAATACCATTCCTCCCTGGCCCGGACTGTGGGGGTGTGCATGATGGATGCACTAGATATACTGTTCCCACTCCACAGCAACCACACACACACACACACACACACACATACACAGCCCACGGCATGCAAAAGCCAAGCTGTGCCAGAAAAGCGGCTTCAACGTGGCCGAGTCATCGCATGTGCACACACTCATTACATTCGCTGTCCAAACATTTTCCTTTAGGGAACTCCCGGAGCACAGTTAGCTCCTATTTATCAGATGATGTTAGTTGTATTACAGATATTACCATAATATTAAGATTCGCTTTAAACCTAAATGATCGGTGTGAGTGTGGGTGGGAGAAAAAAAGAAAGAAGACCCATCAGGTCTTCTCTCACCTCTTGCCTTAATGAGACACATTACTTGTTTGTCTTGCACGAGTTTTAACAGTTTCTGGGGGCAATTAGAGAGAAACTTTACAGCTTTTACAGATGAGTTAAGGGCACTATTTTTGCATTTACTAAAAAAACAAAAAAAATTGAAAATTATATTTAAAGGGATAGTTTATCTAAAACTGAACATTTACTTGCTGTTTACTTTTATCTGGTTCCATGTGTATGAAAATCTTTCTTGTGAATTTTCCAAATTGCTAAAACACAATACCTGAAACCTTGCTCTATTTTCTTACAGTTTTTTCCAATTGCTTACACACAAAATCTTTTCTTGTCATATGATTTTTAAAACATCTCCCTCAAAATGCAAAACTAAGGAAAAGCGAAGCCCAAAGTAAAACTTTTTTGGATGTGGCCAAATAATGAACAAAGTAATGGGGTTAGACAAACCTCATTTTTTTACCAACAACACACAAGCCTCTCCTGCAAATGAGCACTGAAAGTATGATCGCCGGATCTATGGTTTCTGTGCAGTATTGCCAAATGTGCCAAGAGTAAAAAAGTTACTATTTACCCCACCTGTGGGGCAAGCGGTAACAGAGAGTGGGTTAGTCGTAACATGTGCTTATAAAGTCAGATTTCACACAATTAATTTAAATTCGCTTTACTTTAAATAGTAGCTATATTTCCTCAGTACTTATAGTTTAATTTTTTTTGTATTCTACATAGCACATCATGTTTATTTATTTATCTATTGGATGAACACATTGGATGTATTTGCATTATAATCAATTATTATACAATGCATTTATTTGCATTTTTAGCAATTAAATATTTTTAAAAAAAAGTATTCTATTAAAAAGCATTTTATGCAAAAAGTTCTTGACATTACACTTAAAATAAAAATAGATATATTTTGTTAGTTTAACTGCCATCCAACCGTGTGTGGCTTAATTGTCACACCCTGTTACAACTTACCCCGCAGTGTCGTGTTTTCTCCAAAACTGGCTAGAAGTGATTGTGTGTTTTTTATATCAAACCATTTACATTATTACAACCATTACATTACCATTTACAACCATTTTTTACACAAAACCATTTACATTGAAAATGGTTTCATCTTTTAGCCTAGAAGACGGTGATCACAACACATATACATGCTTTTGCGTATATTCTTTCACATATTTCTTTTAAATAAAAAAAATATTGAGTACAATAAAAATACTTTTAGGCTGGAAAAAAAAAGTTTCTCCTGTGTTTCTCATCCACCGAACTTTTTCAAAAATTGGCAGGAAGACATCTGCTGACTCTGTGGTGAAAACTTCGGAAGCATGCCATGGTTAACCCTGAGCATATAACTTAAAACTCTTTTACATTTTACCCCACGTTACTTTGTGCCATACGCTCCTCTTTACTCTAAATCTCCAAAACCATAGGCAATTTATCAGCCTTTGACTCAGTTTTCTGAGTCAATTAATTTAATAAAATATATATATTTTTAAAAACACAACACATTAAAAAAAAACTATAGTTTTGAAAAAATGTGTTCAAAATCAAGCCCTACTCTTAATTTAAAAAATGAAGTGATAAAAATGATATACAGTATCAAGCACTTGGTAAACAATACAAAACAATGTGTTGTACAGTATACAATAACATTGTACAGTATACAGCATACAATGCACTATACTACAGTATACATTGCTAAAAGGGACAAAACTTAAAGAAGAAAATGTGTAATAAATTTACTTTTTCTAGTCTCTGGGCTGGGTCAGGTCAGAGCACTTTGTTGACATCACAAGCAATATTGCCCCTATTGAGGGAACGGAAAAAGCCTCTTGGGTCTCATATTCAGCCCTGACATGATTCCTCACCTATAACCACAGACTAAATCTATGACCTGCAGCAGATCTTCTCTGGTGTAGGGATGTCTATTATACACTTTCCATCTCAGAGATATGGAAAAACTCGGATTAAGGAAAGGCGAGTGTTTATAGAAGTATAAGTTCATAAACTGCCTATTGCTCTCATTCTCTCACATTGTTTCTTCTATCCATGCTTAGACACTCTCCTTCCCACATCCCACTCTCTCTGTACTGGCTCATATTGGTTGTCATCGGTTGGTTTTCATCATATGAAAACATGACATCAATTTTGAGTGGTTGTACTTAGTCCATGGCATCTTTTCTATATTTGTATTTGATTGTTTCTACTTCTGTATACCAGTATGGATGATGTGCATTAGAGTGTTCTGAGAATAAGAATGTGTTTAGAGATTTGCTGTAAAGTCTAAGTAAGATTAGCACATTGTGTTTTACCATGTGGAATGGTTTAAGGTATTGACAACAGACTGCACAGTTAGCTAAATGAGGTCGAGAACTGAAAACTTTGTTCAGCCAACGGCTTTTAGTGTGTTTTAGTTAGAAAAAAATAATCAAAATATATATTTCTGAAGAACGCTGAAATCCTATGAACATTAAGTTTTCATCCAAACTTTATGCGCAAAACTGGAATATTGCATAAAAGAAATGCGAATAAAGTAGCGTTTCCATCCAACAAGTCAAAACGAACAAAATCGTCACTTCCTGATAAACTAGCGCCAAATATCAACCGCAAAAACGGTTTTATTCAATTTGCTATGGCAGGAGAAGCTGCATGAATCTTTTCTTTATTTCAAGAGTTCACACTTAGCTGATGATTGGTAAGAGAGTGAGTCCTGAGCTCATAAGATCCTTGAGCACAGGGCTCCCTCCCTTTTGCAGAGCGAGAGGGGAGTTTGAGCTCAGGTAGATCTCGAGAACACCCCCTACTGCTTAAGGATTGCTATGAGGAGGTGCTGCTGGTGAAATTTGTCTATGGTGCTGATTTGGTTTAGTCAATTTACTTATGTCTCATGTTTTGGACTGTGGGAGAAAACTGGAGAACCCAGGGAAAACCCATGCGAGAACAGGGATAACATAAGCTCCACACAAAAATGTCAACTGGCCGGGTAGAGACCCGAACCAGAGACATTCTTACTGTAAGGCAACAGTGCTAGCCACTGGGCTGCCATACTACCCTATAGAGGAAAAAGAGGAGGAGGTTATTGGTTATTTATACTAAGTTAGGAATCGTCTGATTGGTGGAAGGTTTACAACTTTCTTAAAAATCTTTGAAGAAAGAAAAATCTTCTGACGACAGAATTGACAGAAATGTTGTAAATTGAAAAACTATATGATTACCACCATTTTAGGCAGGTTTTGAATCTACAACCTTCATGAGCTTAATACTATATAAGGGGATAAAAAAACAGTCAGAACAAAGCAAGCCTCAGAACAATTAAACAGAACAAAGATGCCAATGAAACAATGCTTTAGTTATTTTCAAGTCTTTCTAACAGTAGTAGTTAGGCTAGAACTACTGCATGAATTGAATAACAGCCATATCGCACATAAAAGAACCATTGAACACAGTTTCAAGCTCTTCTGATCACATTTTTCAGTGAAAAATGAACAGACGTGATATTCAGTGTAATGAAATATGAAGTAAACATGTGAGAATAAATCTGTTCTCAGTGATACACCAGTGATGACAAGAACGTCTATTCTGTTTTCTCTGCTGGAATACTATTTCAATGGCAGTGGCTTCGGGCAGGTGATCTAAAGCTGAAATGGCCCTTTTCATCACTGGGTGAGGAGGAAAAAATCAGCACATTGATTGAAAAAAAAGCCATGCTCTGTCACGACCAATCCATTGATCATTGCCAGTATGAATAGCTCCATAGGGATCTATTGTTTCGATTTAAGTGTCAGTTCATCATATATTTGCTTCACTTAATCACTCTCAATGTAAAAACTTTTAAAAGGATAATGGCAAGATGCCATAAAAAAACCTTTCACAACTTATTTTTTTAATCCTCAGTTGATATAAAAGAAGATTCATCAGAACTAAAGCAGGAAAATAGCTTGTTCTGCATTTCCTTCACATGAACACATGTTTTCACATTTACAAACCTATGCATTGTTCAGTGCTATACAGTATTAACTGATTTAATTTAATATATACAGTACTGGGCAAAAGTATTTTGATTTTCACACAAATCTATCTAAAAGGAATGGAGCAAGTACAGGGTCATTACTTTTGTGTGAACAAAACATTTCATACAGTATACTGTACAAACACAAAATATGGGGAATATTACACAGTATTCAGAACACAATAACTTTTTGAATATTTTTCAAGTAGCTTGCCCTGGCACTGGCAGTGTGTTTGAAATCATTATAATGTTGAAAAATAAAACACATATTACAAATGAGGTGCTTTCTAGTAGGAATTTCATGATCTTATTTTATACATTTCATATTTTTAACAATAAATTATAGTATTCTTTTTGAAGACATTGTTAGGTAATTGAATAAATCACAATTGAGATTTTTTTGTAATACTGTATTGGTATGTATGTACATATGTATGTAAACTATATATATATATATATATATATATATATATATATATATATATATATATATATATATATATATATATGTGTGTGTGTGTGTGTGTGTGTGTGTGTGTGTGTGTGTGGGCATATGTGGTTTATGGAACCAATTTTCAGGTTTACCCACCAGCATTATGAGACCATTTAGTTTATGAGACCATTTTTGGTGGTCTCATAAACTAAAAATTTAAGTTGATATTAAAAATGGTTTAAATGATGATTATTCATTACAATGACCTAAATGATAATTATAAGACTTGTTTCAAAAGTTCACATTGTTATTTGGTTATTATTACACTTGGTGTGCTTTTTATGACCTTTACAAATATGGTCTTGTAAACCATGATGTGTGTGTGTGATCTTTGAACAGCGCCTCTGTAGGCGGAACTTGGTACTGCACTTCTATACACACTCGCGCCAAATCTTACACAATTTCGCGCCATACATTCAATCGCGGGAGAACGTCCCTCATGAAGACTGTGGACGTGACAGTCGCGCTTCAAGCAGTGAAACTCACATCAAACAAGTAAGTCATTTGTTTTTAATACTTTGTACATTATTTATTATTATATGTACTGTATTATTCCACTTGTTATTCAAAATAGCAAGTTTATTTATAGATTTATATGCGGCGCGTACTGTTTTAGACAATAATAATTAGTGACTGGGAGCAGAAGATGAGAACAAATAAACGTTAGAAATATGTGTTTGTAATGGCAGTATTAGACGTAAGTTAGTTCTTCAAAATGTGTATTTGCTAATAATAGCACGCGCTCGGCCTGTATCTGGCTTGGAAGCGCCGGTGTCGATTTAACCCAGAACCGGGCAGAGCTCACTCCTCCGCGGTAAACAATTCGCCGTCTGATTCCATGAGATGTAACGTTATAATAGATGCACTATGTAATTTGTGATTTTTTTCTACACATACTTTTATGTGAGAAGCAATGACCATTCGAATATGGTATAAATAACATGGTAACAAGGTATATTAAACATATGACGTAGAAACAATTTACTAAACTTGAATTATTAAGCATGATTGAACAAAATGTTTGAATTTACTAATGTAAATGTGTGGTTTTATTTTTTCTAATGTTTTTTTGTGATAAACTTGTGTTCAGTTAAACTGTACATTTGAATAAATGAACTTTTATTATGAAAAGAGGTTAACTAACCCTAGTTAAATAACTTTATTTTATCAAATTGTCAAAATAGTGCACTACTAACTTATATTTTGTTAAATGGTTTGAAATGTGATAACTGTATTATGAAATTTGATAACTATATTACTATTTTGTTCTGTTTTGGTCTTCTTTAGAGAATTTTACACTACGTCACATATATTAATACTGCTTTGCATATGTGGTATTGTATTGATATTATAAACTGTGAATTTTAACCTTATATAATATTTTAACAGTGAATGAATGGTGGTAAGAGTCAAAGCAGAGGATTAAATGCTTTGAAAGATGCTGCTCATCATGTGAGGTTGGGGAAGGATAAAGACATGCTTACGTGGAGGTACATCAGTGACATCAAAGGTACCAAAGTTTTGTACATGTTTTTTCTTACTGCAGGTAACCCCCAGTTAATGTTTCATTATAAGCATAGTGTATAAAATGTTAAGATGCAAAAAGGTGTTTAATTTAACACAAAAAAATTAAGTCATGAATGATTTGATGACATGACATTATAAATGTCAACAAATAACATTTAAATAATAATAATAATAATAATAAAAAGAAATGTCCTAATTGAAAACCACACTTTAAAATGTTAATGTTTAATTTAAGAGTCTAAAAAATGCTAATATTAATGATTTCCATATTAGTGAAAAGTTAAAACTATTAAAGATTGTACACTATCCAGGGCCTGATTAACCAATGGTTAATAACACACATTGATGGAATAAGCCATTTACACAAATTTTGTCAGACAAGTGATGTCTGACTGACAGAGACAACATAACTAAATAGCACCAGTGGTGTAGCTTGTAATGCACATAGCAACATGTTTTGACGCGATTGATCATCAACTCGAGTTCTAATATACCGTCAGCTGAACTTATTCTTATTATTTTTCTCCCCATTGCATATCAGATGGGAAATACATTTATTTTTAATAGGTAGGAAACATTTAAAAATAAAATAAAATAATGCAAATGTTAAACAAAGTCACAAGTGCCTCGTGTGTTTTGATGATGTTTATCTTATTTCTCTAAATAGTTATTTTAAATATATAATAAAGTTATTTTCAAATGTTAGCAACATCTTAATAGAATTCATTTGTATTTATTTATTTGTGATGTTAGTCACTAGGGGTGTAACGGATCACTGTTGATCCGTGATCGATACGGATCACAACCCACGGTTCGGAATGCGCGTGACTCGTAGATTAATAACTTTTTTTGAACTTGTAGGTTAATCCAACATTTATAACAATCGCAGAAAGATCGCCTCCCTTGTCATTCAAGTTGCATGAATGAAAGCATTTTGGCTTCCCTGTAAAATATAATGATGACGTTGTGGGACCTACCTAAATGCTTTTGGCTATTAAGGGTTTTTTTTGTCACTGTTTGTTTAGCCTGCATTAATGCATTCATTATGGTAAGAATAAAATCACTGTTTAATGAAACAAGATGCTGGTGAAAGCAACTACATTGTGTAACCAACAGATGGCGACAAACAAACATCAAAATTATGTCATTGAATAGGTTTTCAAATATAATACATCTACAGTATAATGAAACATGAAGTTTTATGTGTGAATTGTTGAATCATTAATTGAAGATAAATATATGTTGTACAAGATTTCTATATATTTTGCATTATCAGCAACAGTAGCAAAGATCATATTTCATATTGAATACTTTTTTTTTAGCTGGTTATTTCCTGATTTTTATTTTTTATTTAAATTACAGGTTCTATATTCTGTTTGTTAAAAAAAATGTTTTATGCAGTAACATTTTTGTATAAATGGAAAGCAAATTGTCTCCTCCCTTTTTTGCTGATCCAAAAAATGGTTCGATCCATAACTCAAAAAACGTAGAGTGATCCGAACTGCAGATTTTGGATCCGTTACACCACTATTAGTCGCCCTTTCCCAAACCCTGGTTAGCCTGTCGATTATCATTTGCCACAACTAGCGCTACTTCACCCATATTCTCCTACCTCATGGCTCTGTTGAAGAGCATTTAATAGGTTGCACATGCCTTAATAAAGGTTGCCTCCCTCTCTTTAAAAACATTTTTTTTAGAAACTAAGCATTTCCTCTTAGCAAATAGTCAATATCATATATTATTATTATCATTGTATTTAAATTGTCAGAAAATGTCACCATGTATAAAAAGCATGCAGATTTTTTCCTTTCCTTCTTTACTTTTTTTTAACTAAACAACGTGCTCTAATTGGTGAAGTGCATGTAAGTTTTGAAATAACCTGCACTGAATTGAGCGGACTGTAGTGTAGTATTTGCCGTAGATCAAAATGAGTGAACAAGTGGATTTGGCAATCACAAGAGAAAAAGAGGAGAGGGTGCATCTTTATTGAGGCATGTTTCATGTATTCACTCCTTCAAACAGACCCATGATGAGGAGAATGAGGGTATAGAAGACGTTAAGGTAATGTTATGTGCAAGCTAGCATTAACTAGGTGGAGGATGCTAATGGCAGTGCAGACTGGATTCATCGTTTGTCTGAGGGCATACTCGCACTGTACAGTTGCCATGAACCAGGCTGAAGCATGCTTTTCCCCCCTTCCGTTTCCCCCTACGGCCTGCACTCACATTGCATTCGTGCCTGGGCACTCTTATGTCATCGAACATGTGCTGTTCAGTAAGAGCTCTCGCAAAGCACAGTGGAGAATAGTAATAAATACCTTTTAAAATATATATTTTAGTACTGCTTCAGTTAACTTGAACAAGTGTACTTATACTATCAATTTTCACAAATTTTATTAATAAATTTTAAATGCTTAAAAAATAAGTTAAATCTTTGTAGACTATATATATATATATATATATATATAGTCTACAAAGATTTAACTTATTTTTTAATAAGTATATATTTTAGTATATATAATATAAGTATATATAAGTATATATTTTAATATATATTATAGATTCGTATTGAAAAAAAATGTATTCTATTCTTATTTTTTTTAATACAGACCTCTTGAGTTCTTAATCCGGGCCTGACACTATCAAATAGTAAAGTATTAGATAATTGTTTTGGGCCAGTTTCCTGTACAGTGTACTTTTTGTGCACTATTAAACCAACATAATGAATTTTTTCAATGATTTAGTTTCTTCTGTATCAGTTTTCACTGTTTGTCCTGAAAAGTTTGTGATGCATACTCTGTGGAGTCAGTGTTCATGTGTTGACAGAACTGTTTTTATTTGGCAGAGTTACAATTTTAATCTTGTATAAAAAAAGTACCTTGTGTTTAATTTTAAAACATTGTTCTGCACGATATCACAACATACAATTGTAATTTTAGAGTGTGTCATGTGGAGGAGTTGACCTCTCCTGTAACAAACATGAAAAAGCAAAGGTAGGGTATATTGGATTTCATTTTAAAAATTGGCATATTTTGAACTGTATGTAGTATTAAATATAATGTTTAATAATGTCTGTTTAGCACACACTTGAGTTGTTTTAGCTTTATTTTCTGTGTTTTGATTATGTTTTTCAGTCTCTTCATGAGCCATTATCTTTGAATTCTGAACAGAGTGAGCTTCAAAGAGGTTTGTCTATATAATTGTCTTCTAAATGTTGATCTGAAGAGATATTTTCTTATTGTTCCTGTATCTGTGCAGTTATTTTTATATAATAATACATTTAATATGGGTGTAGCGATACATTATTATATTGAGAATCGCAATATAACAATTCAAAGTTTTTTCTTTAGATTAGCCTCTATTCACACGGTGAGTATTATGCGTAAGATTAAACGTTTACACAGTGGCAGTATAAACTACTGTTGTTAAATGATGAAAATAATGCAAGATGAAATCTGATGATGACAAATGCCTGATTATACTAGTGAAAATGATCTATTTGCATGTGGACCATAAGAGAGTGCAAGCATACATCTAACACTTATCTTCAGAATTTTGAATTTGTATTCTGATGTCATCTCTGTCCTGTGCATTAAAGACCAATTTAAAGTTTAACATGCCAGATCTATGCAAAATTGAGCATTTTAACCATTACTAGGCCTACATATTATAATAATATTGTTTTTTACCACATTTGAGAAATAACAAATATTACTAATATTTAAAGCTTTTTTTATAGCTTACAATATTGAGATATCAAGAGAAACAATGTCAAGTTTGCTGACCTAGCAATAGGCTATTGTTTTAATATCTGTGTGTTTGCTCATGGTTTATGGGGACCAAGTATGTCTACTGAATGTGACTTAGCAGTAGGCTATTGTTTTGTTAAATCTGTTTATTCATGGTTTATGAGGACATGGTTTGTTATGCGAGACTTAAAGCTTTCAGTAAGTGAATGTCATGTTTTCTTCATCTTTCTTTGCTTCTCTCTTTCAGCGCCTCCATGAGCCTGTGGCTTTAACCAACACAAACAGAGTTGTCTTCTACAGAGGTTTGTTAATTATTTTGTCATGCTAATTTGACACTCCTTAAAGGGATAGTTCATCCAAAAAGTGCAATTGTCTCATTTTTTGATCACCCTTTACTTGTCTCAAACCTTTATTGGGATATTTCTTCTGTTAAAGACAAAAGAAGATACTTAGAAAAAATATGGAAACCTGTAACCATAGACTTCCATATTATTGGTGTTTTCTGTTGTGGAAGTCAATGATTGCAGGTTTTCTTCTTCCATCAAAATATCTTGTTTTTGTTGTTTAACAGAAGTAATAAACCCTTAAAGGTTTGGAACACTTGAGGGTAAATTAATAGTAAGTAAATATAATTTTTTGTGTGAATCATCCCTTTAAGTGCTAAAATGACAGTTTCATATTTCTACTACATTCAACGTAGCAGTCCTGTGTGTTTAGTCATGGTTTATGAGGACCAAGAATGTTTATTTTATGTGAGTTAGCAGCAAGCTATTGTTTTATTAAATCTGTGTGTTTACTCATAGTTTATGAGGACATGATTGGTTATGCAAGACTTGAAGCTTTCAGTAAGTGAATCATGTTTTCTTCATCTTTCTTTGCTTCTCCCTTTCGGTACCTCCATGAGCCCGTCGCTTGGACAAACACAAACAGAGTTGTTTTCTACAGAGGTTTGTTAATTCTTTTGTCAAGCTATTTTGACACTCCTTAAAGGCATGGTTCACCCAAAAATGAACATTTACTCACTATTAATTTACCCTCAAGTGTTTCAAACCTTTATGGGTTTCTTTTTTTCTGTTTAATAAAACAAATGAGATACGTTGAAAAAAGATGGAAACATGTAACCATTGACTTACATAATAGAAAACACAAATAATATGAAAGTCAATGGTTACAGGTTTCCATCGTTTTTCAAAGTATTTTCTTTTGTGTTTAACAGAAAAAAGAAACCCTTAAAGGTTTGGAACACTTGAGGGTAAATTAATAGTGAGTAAATGTTAATTTTTGTGTGAATCATCCCTTTAAGTGCTAAAATGACAGTTTCCTATTTCTGCTAAATGCAGTGTAGCAGTCCTGTGTGTTTAGTCATGGTTTATGAGGACCAAGTATGTCTATTAGATGTGACTTAGCAGTAGGATATTGTTTTAATCTGTGTTTACTCATGGTTTATGAGGACACAGTATGTGTAGGTTTACATGGTGCTACCAGTAGACTATTATAACATGTGTTTCTTCATGGTTTATGAGGGCATTTTTTGTTATGCGAGACTTCAAACAGTTAGTAAACAAATGTTACATTTTCTTTATCTTTGTTTCTCTCTTTCAGTACCTCTATGAGCTCGTCACTTTGACAAACACAGAGTTGTCTTTTTAAAGGGATAGTTCTCCCAAAAAGTACAATTGTGTCATCATTTGCTCACCCTTTAATTGTCTCAAACCTTTTTGGGGTTATTTATTCTGTTAAAGACAAAAGAAAATACTTACAAATAATATGGAAGTGAATGATTACAGGTTTCCATCTTTTTTTGTTTTCTACCATGGAAGTCAATGATTGCAGATTTTCTTCCACTAAATGTCTTGTTTTTGTTTTTTTATCAGAAGAAATAAACATGTAAAGGTTTGGAACCCTTGAGGGTAAATTGTTAGTGAGTAAATGTTCATTTTTGGGTGAATCATCCCTTTAAGTGCTAAAATAACAGTTTCATATTTCTGCTAAATGCAGTGTAGCAGTCCTGTGTGTTTTGTCATGGTTTATGAGGACACTGTATGTAGAATGCAATGTTAGCAGTAGACTATTGTTTTATAACGTGTGTGTTTCTTCATGGTTTATGAGGACATGATTGGTTAAACGACACTTGAAGCTTTCAGTAAGCGAATCTCATGTTTTCTTCATCTTTCTTTACTTTTCTCTTTCAGCACCTCCATAAGCCAGTCGCTTTGGCAAACACAGAGTTGTCTTCTACAGAGGTTTGTTAATTCTTTTGTCAAGCTATTTTGGTACTTCTTGAAAGGATAGTTTTACCCAAAAATGAACATTTACTCACTATTTGTTTACCCTCAAGTGTTCCAAACCTTTATGGTTTTCTTGTTTCTGTTTAACAAAACAAATAAGATACTTTGAAATAAGATAGAAACCTGTAACCATTGACTTCCATAGTAGTAAAAAACAAGTAATATAAAAGTCAATGGTTACAGGTTTCCATCGTTTTTCAAAGTATGTTTTGTTTTTAACAAAAGAAATAAACCCTTAAAGGTTTGGAACACTTGAGGGTAAATTAATAGTGAGTAAATGTTAATTTTTAGGTGAACCATCCCTTTAAGTGCTAAAATGACAGTTTCCTATTTCTGCTAAATGCAGTGTAGCAGTCCTGTGTGTTTAGTCATGGTTTATGAGGACCAAGTATGTCTATTAAATGTGACTTAGCAGTAGGTTGTTTTATTAAATCTGTGTATTTACTCATGGTTTATGAGGACACAGTATGTGTAGGTTGACATAGTGCTAGCAGTAGACAATTATAATGTGTGTTTCTTCGTGATTTATAAAGGCATGATTTGTTATGCGTGACTTAAAGTAATTTAACAATGTTAAAAAAATCTTATCTTTGCTTCTCTTTTTCAGTACCTCCCTGAGCCCGTCACTTTGACCAACACAGAGTTGTCTTCTACAGAGGTTTGTTTATTCTTTTGTCATGTTATTTTGACACTCCTTAAAGGGATAGTTCACCCAACAGTACAATTGTGTCCTCATTTGCCTACCCTTTACTTGTTTCTTTATTTGTTCTGTTAAAGACAAAACAAAATACTTTTAAAAAGATGTAAACCTGTAATTCATAGTAAGTAAATGTTCATTTTTGGGTGAACCATCCCTTTAAGTGCTAAAATGACAGTTTCTTAATTAGACTAAATGCAGTGTAGCAATCCTGTGTGTTTAGTCATGGTTTATGAGGACACAGTATGTGTAGGTTTACAATGTTAGCAGTAGACTGTTGTTTTATAACGTGTGTGTTTCTTCATGGCTTATGAGGACATGATTGGTTTTGTGAGACTTAAAGCTTTCAGTAAGCGAATGTCATGTTTCCTTCATCTTTCTTTGCTTCTCTCTTTCAGTACCTCCATGAGCCAGTCACTTTGTCAAACACAAACAGAGTTGTCTTCTACAGAGGTTTGTTAATTCTTTTGTAATGCTATTTTGACACTTCTTAAAGGGATAGTTCACCCAAACAGTACAATTGTGTCATCATTTGCTCACCCTTTACTTGTTTTAAATCTTTATGGGTTTATTTTTTCTGTTAAACACAAAAGAAGATACTTTGAAAAAAGATGGAAACTTGTGACCATTGACTTCCATATTTTTTGTGTTTTCTATTATGGAAGTCATTGATTGCAGGTTTTCTTCTTCCATCATAATATCTTGTTTTTGTTGTTTATCAGAAGAAATAAGCACATAAAAGTTTGGAACACTTGAGGGTAAATTAATAGTAAGTAAATGTTCATTTTTGAGTGAACCATCACTTTAAATGCTAAAATTACAGTTTCCTTTTTCAGCTAAATGCAATGTAGCGGTCCTGTGTGTTTAGTCATGGTTTATGAGGACACAGTATGTCTATTTAATGTGACTTAGTATGTGTAGTTTTACATAGTGCTAGCAGTAGACTATTATAACTTGTGTTTCTTTATGGTTTATAAGGGCATGGTTTGTTATGCAAAACTTAAAACAATAAGTAAACGAATGGTAAATTTTCTTTATCTTTGCTTCTCTCTTTCAGTACCTTCAGTACCTTTGAAAAACACAAACAGAGTTGTCTTCTACAGAGGCTTGTTAATTCTTTTGTAATGCTATTTTGACACTCCCTAAATGGATAGTTCACCCAAACGGTACAAATGTGTCATTATTTGCTTACATTTTACTTTGGGTAATTTCTTCTGTTAAAGACAAAAGAAAGTACTTTAAAAAAAGATGTAAACCTGTAACCATAGACTTCCATAGTAGAAAACACAAATAATATGAAAGTCAATATTCATTGGTTTTCAAAGTATCTTTTGTGTTTAACAGAAGAAATAAACCCATAAAGGTTTGGAACACTTGAGGGTAAATTAATGGAGTAAATGTTAATTTTTGGATGAACATGGTTTATGAGGACACAGTATGTGTAGGTTTACATAGTGCTAGCAGTTGACTTATAATTTGTTTCTTCATGGTTTATAAGGGCATGGTTTGTTATGCGTGACTTAAAAAGTCCCTTCAAGTGCTAAAATTACAGTTTCCTATCTCTGCTAAATGCAGTGTAGCAGTCCTGCGTGTTTAGTCATGGTTTATAAGGACCAAGTATGTCTATTAGATGTGACTTAGCAGTAGACTATTGTTTTATTAAATCTGTGTATTTCTTCAGGGTTTATGAGGACATTATTGGTTATGCGAGACTTAAAGTTTTCAGTAGTTTTCTTCATCTTTCTTTGCTTCTCGCTTTTAGTACCTATATGAGCCCGTCACTTTGACAAACACAAAGACTTGTCTTCTACAGAGGTTTTTGTAATTGTTTTGTCAAGCTATTTTGGTACTTGAAACCAATCATGTCCTCATAAACCATGAAGAAGCACACATTATAAAACAACAGTCTTCTGTTAACATTGTAAAACTACACATACTGTGTCCTCATAAACCATGAAGAAACACAGATTTAATAAAAAAAACATTCTACTGCTAAGTCACATCCAATAGTCATACTTGGTCCTCATAAACCATGACTAAACACACAGGACTGCTACACTGCATTTAGCAGAAATAGGAAACTGTCATTTTAGCACTTAAAGGGATGATTCACCCAGAAATTAACATTTACTCACCATTAATTTAGCCTCAAGTGTTCCAAATCTTTATGGGTTTCTTTTTTTCTGTTTGACAAAACAAATAAGATACTTTGAAAAAAGATGGATACCTCTAACCATTGACTTTCATATTATTTTTGTTTTCTGTTATGGAAGTCATTGATTGCAGGTTTTCTTCTTCTGTCAAAATATCTAGTTTGTTTGTTGGTTTGGAACACTTGAGGGTAAATTAATAGTGAGTAAATGTTCATTTTTGGGTGATCAATCTCTTTGAGTGTTAAAATGACAGTTTCCTATTTTTACTAAATGCAATTTAGCAGTCCTGTGTGTTTAGTCATGGTTTATGAGGACCAAGTATGTCTATTGGATGTGAGTTAGCAACAGGCTATTGTTTTATTAAATCTGTGTGTTTACTCATGGTTTATGAGGACACAGTATGTGTAAGTTTACATAGTGCTAGCAGTTGACTTATAACTTGTTTCTTCATGGTTTATAAGGGCATGGTTTGTTATGCGTGACTTAAAAAGTCCCTTCAAGTGCTAAAATAACAGTTTCCTATTTCTGCTAAATGCAGTGTAGCAGTCCTGTGTGTTTAGTCATGGTTTATGAGGACCAAGTATGTCTGTTGGATGTGACTTAGCAGTAGACTATTGTTTTATTAAATCTGTGTGTTTCTTCATGGTTTATGAGGGCATAGTTTGTAATGCAAAAATTAAAACAGTTAGTAAACCAATGTAAAATTTTCTTTATCTTTGCTTCTCTCTTTCAGTACCCCAATGAGCTAAATGCTTCGACAAACACAGAGTTGTCTTCTAAAGAGGTTTGTTAATTCTTTTGTCAAGCTATTTTGACACTCCTTAAAGGGATAGTGCACCCAAAAATGACAATTGTGTCATAATTTGCTCACCCTTTACTTGTTCCAAACATTTATAGGTTTAATTATTTTGTTAAAGACAAAATGAAATACTTAAAAAAAGATGGAAACCTGTAACCATTGACTTTCATATTATTTGTGTTTTCTATTGTGGAAGTCAATGATTGCAGATTTTCTTCTTCCATCAAAATATCTTGTTTTTGTTGTTTATCAGAAGAAATAAACACATAAAATGAGCTCGTCACTTTGACAAACACAAACAGAGGTGTCTTCTACAGAGGTTTGTTAATTCTTTTGTCAAGCTTTTTTGACACTCGTTAAAGGGATAGTACACCCAAAAATGGCAATTGTGTCATAATTTGCTCATCCTTTACTTGTTTTAAACGTTATGGGTTTAATTCTTCTGTTAAAGACAAAAGAAAATACTTTAAAAAAAAAAGATGTAAACCTGTAACCATTGACTACCATAATAGAAAAAACAAATAATATGAAAGTCAATGGTTACAGGTTTTCATCGGTTTTCAAAGTATCTTTTGTGTTTAACAGAAGAAATAAACCCATAAAGGTTTGGAACACTTGAGGGTAAATTAATAGTGAGTAAATGTTAATTTTTGGATGAATCATCCCTTTAAATGCTAAAATTACAGTTTCCTATTTTAGCTAAATACAATGTAGCAGTCCTGTGTGTTTAGTCATGGTTTACGAGGACCAAGTATGTCTATTGGATGAGACTTAGCAGTAGACTATTGTTTTATTAAATCTGTGTGTTTCTTTATGGTTTATGAGGACACAGTATGTGTAGGTTTACAATGTTAGCAGTAGACTTGTTTTATAGTGTGTGTGTTTCTTCATGGTTTATGAGGACATGATTGGTTTTGCAAGACTTAAAGCTTTCAGTAAGCGAATGTCATGTTTTCTTCATCTTTCTTTTCTTCTCTCCTTCAGCACCTCCATAAGCCAGTCACTTTGTCAAACACAAACAGAGTTGTCTTCTACAGAGGTTTGTTAATTCTTTTGTAATGCTATTTTGATACTCCTTAAAGGCATAGTTCACCCAAACAGTACAATTTTGTCATAATTTGCTCACCCTTTACTTGTTCCAAACCTTTATAGGTTTAATTCTTCTGTTAAAGACAAAATAAAACACTTAAAAAATGGAAACCTGTAACCATTGACTTCCATATCATTTGTGTTTTCTATTGTGGAAGTCAATGATTGCAGGTTTTTTTCTTCCATCAAAATATCTTGTTTTTGATTTTTATCAGAAGAAATAAACCCTTAAAGGTTTGGAACACTTGAGGGTAAATTAATAGTGAGTAAATGTTAATTTTTGGGTGAACCATCACTTTAAGTGCTAAAATGACAGTTTCCTATTTTTACTAAATGCAGTTTAGCAGTCCTGTGTGTTTAGTCATGGTTTATGAGGACCATGTATGTCTATTGGATGTGACTTAGCAGTAGGTTGTTGTTTTATTAAATCTGTGTGTTTCTTCATGGTATATGAGGACACAGTATGTGTAGGTTTACATAGGTTTACATAGTGCTAGCAGTAGACTATTATAACATGTTTCTTCATGGTTTATGAGGGCATAGTAAAGGGATACTACACCCAAAAGTACAATTGTGTCATCATTTGCTCACCCTTTAGTTGTTTTAAATTTTTATGGGTTTATTTTTTCTGTTAAACACAAAAGAAGATACTTTGAAAAAAGGTGGAAACCTGTAAATATTGACTTCCATATTTTTTGTGTTTTCTATTATGGAAGTCAATGATTGCAGGTTTTCTTCTTCCATCAAAATACCTTGTTTTGTTGTTTATCAGAAGAAATAAACCTATAAAGGGTTGGAATGCTTTGGGGTATATTAATAGTAAGTAAATTTTCATGTTTGGATGAACCATCCTTTTAAGTGCTAAAATAACAGTTTCCTATTTCTGCTAAATGCAGTGTAGCAGTCCTGTGTGTTTAGTCATGGTTTATGAGGACCAAGTATGTCTATTGGATGTGACTTAGCAGTAGACTATTGTTTTATTAAATCTGTGTGTTTCTTCATGGTTTATGAGGGCATAGTTTGTAATGCAAAACCTAAAACAGTTAGTAAACCAATGTAAAATTTTCTTTATCTTTGCTTCTCTCTTTCAGTACACCAATGAGCTAAATGCTTCGACAAACACAGAGGTGTCTTCTACAGAGGTTTGTTAATTCTTTTGTCAAGCTGTTTTGACATTCCTTAAAGGGATAGTTCACCCAAAAATGACAATTATGTCATCATATGCTCACCCTTTACTTGTTCCAAATGTTTAATTATTTTCTTTAAAGACAAAATAAAATACTTTAAAAAAGATGGAAACCTGTAATCATTGACTCTCATATTATTGTTTTTTTCTATTGTGGAAGTCAATGATTGCAGGTTTTTTTCTTCCATCAAAATATCTTGTTTTTGTTTTTTTATCAGAATTAATAAACCCTTAAAGGTTTGGAACACTTGAGGGTAAATTCATAGTAAGTAAATGTTCATTTTTGAGTGAACCATCCCTTTAAGTGCTAAAATGACAGTTTCCTATTTTTACTAAATGCAGGTTAGCAGTCCTGTGTGTTTAGTCATGGTTTATGAGGACCAAGTATGTCTATTGGATGTGACTTAGCAGTAGGTTGTTGTTTTATTAAATCTGTGTGTTTCTTCATGGTATATGAGGACACAGTATGTGTAGGTTTACATAGGTTTACATAGTGCTAGCAGTAGACTATTATAACATGTTTCTTCATGGTTTATGAGGGCAGAGTAAAGGGATACTACACCCAAAAATGACAATTGTGTCATCATTTGCTCACCCTTTACTTGTTTTAAATCTTTATGGGTTTATTTTTCTGTTAAACACAAAAGAAGATGGAAACCTGTAACCATTGACTTTCATATTTTTTGTGTTTTCTATTATGAAAGTCAATGATTGCAGGTTTTCTTCTTCCATCAAAATATCTTGTTTTTGTTGTTTGTCAGAAGAAATAAACCCTTAAAGGGTTGGAATGGTTTGGGGTATATTAATAGCAAGTACATTTTCATTTTTGGATGAACCATTTTTTTAGGTGCTAAAGTAACAGTTTCCTATTTCTGCTAAATGCAGTGTAGCAGTCCTGTGTGTTTAGTCATGGTTTATGAGGACCAAGTATGTCTTGGATGTGACTTAGCAGTAGACTATTGTTTTATTAAATCTGTGTGTTTCTTCATGGTTTATGAGGACACCGTATGTGTAGGTTTACAATGTTACCAGTAGACTGTCATTTTATAACGTGTGTGTTTCTTCATGGTTTATGAGGACATGATTGGTTTTGCAAGACTTAAAGCTTTCAGTAAGCGAATGTCATGTTTCCTTCATCTTTCTTTACTTTTCTCTTTCAGCACCTCCATAAGCCAGTCGCTTTGACAAACACAAACAGAGCTGTCTTCTACAGAGGTTTGTTAATTCTTTTGTAATGCTATTTGACACTCCTTAAAAGGATAGTTCACCCAAAAATGACAATTTTGTCATCATTTGCTCATCCTTCACTTCCTTCAATCTGTGTTTCTTCATGGTTTATGAGGACACAGTATGTGTAGTTTTACATGGTGCTAGCAGTAGACTATTATAACATGTGTTTCTTCATGGTTTATGAGGGCATGGTTTGTTATGCTTGACTTTAAAAGTAAGTAAACGAATGTTGAATTTCCTTTATCTTTGCTTTTCTGTTTCAGTACCTCCATGAGCCAGTCGCTTTGACCAACACAGAGTTGTTTTCTACAGAGGTTTGTTAATTCTTTTGTCAAGAATTAACAAACCTCTGTAGAAAACATCTCTGTGACTGGCTCATACCCAAAAATGACAAATGTGTCATCATTTGCACACCCTTTATGGGTTTACTTTTTCTGTTAAACACAGAAGAAGATGGAAGATGAAAACCTGCACTCATTGACTTCCATATTTTTGGTGTTTTTATTTTGGAAGTCAATAATTGCAGGTTTTCTTCTTCCATCAAAATACCTTGTTTTTTGTTTAACAGAAAAAATAAACTTGTAAAGTAGAAAAGTCCAATAGTAGGAAAAATAATAACATGGAAGTCAATGAGTGCACGTTTTAATTTATTAAGAAAATAAACTAATAATAATTAAAATAATAAAATAATTTAAATAAGTGAATAATAATGTCTCTCTCACTTTCTCCCTTCAGGAAATAACAGGTGAATCTTGACAGAAATCCAGGAAGCCAGACAGTGATGGTGGTGATGGTAAGAATTTCTGTCAATAACAATGCAGGAAGAAACTAAGTAACTAAAATTACTTTGAAAATAATGTGCATTTTAGGCCTTTTTTATTTTAAGCAAATTTTAAGCATGATCTAAAGGGTTGAGTTTATTTTCTTAATGAGTTATAGGTGTATTTTGAGAATAAACCAATCAGAGTCTCATCTCCCATTCCCTTTAATAACCTTGCATCGTGTCATAAGCGCATTTGCTATTTACAAGACGTAAAGTAAGTTTAAGTGGAAAAACTGAGCATTTCACAAGCAAACAGTTAACAGTTATTTTTAACAGAAAACTGTTAAACAGAGCATCTACCGCGCGAGAATGAGAGATAAATGATCTACTTTCACTTTCGCTCTTGGTGGATAGGAAAATCTTTACGTACAGACATCAGTTAGCCTAATAATAATAATTAATTGCGTTTGTTAAGCGCAAATATTTGTTTCAAAACTATTTCTAAATGCAGTTCTAATTTTCAGCAAATGAATAAATGAACAATAATAACTAAGTGTTGTCATAAACCTGAGTTATATCCTAAAAAACATGTTGCCCGCATATGGTCTAAAACCTGCAGGTGGGCAAATCTAAGCTTTTTTTTAATAAAACAAATATAAATATAGATATAATAATTAATACTGCTAATAATAACATACAAAAGCAAATTGTTATGAATGAACTGAAAAAAACTTTTGCGTCGCGCATTGCGCCACATTACGCCGGGTGTATGATAGGGCCCTTAAGTGCAATGAGGGTTAATTTTGGAAAATAGAATTAAAGAAATAAAAGCTAACTAAAATGAAATCACAAACACATAGTACAAACAAATAAGTAGGCCTGAATAAATAAATAAAGCAGTGTTTTAGCCAAAATACAAAGAGATGTTCAGTGTTTGCTGTTTTGATAGGACTAAGACAGTCATTAAATAAGCTTTTTCATTTACGTTTTTATTTACATTTTTGTTGTTGATTATATTTTACTATCTCATTTTATGTCTAAATTATTGTACATAACAATAAATGAATAATAAAAAATAAATGAATAATAAAAATAGGCCTAAATAATTATTTATTTAAAGACATTGCGGCGAAACACTGAGAAACGGTCCAGTGCATGATCTAAAGAGCTTAAGTTGAATGCTACTTCATCAAAAGCATAAAAATAAATTGACCTACCTCAAGCAGATCACTAAAAGTATAATACAAATAGTTTTGCCGCAAGACATAAATTAAGTTTCACAGGTTTATTTTTAATAATTTAGTTTCAGTTCAGTTCTGTTTTTTTTCTTTTTTTTTCTTCAAAACGTAGCCTATACAGTAGCTGTAAATACTTTTCTATTTGTAAATAAAGATAAACAATGAAACAAAGCATTATAATTTCTTCATTAATCAATACATACTTGTGAACAAGTTTATTATCATTGTAAACTTGTTAAGTTCAATGAGGATTCATTATAGAATTAAAGAATAAAGAAGACATAAAGAATTAAAAGACAACTAAAATGAAAGTACAAGCATAAATGCAATGAGTAGGTCTTATTAAATAAAGCAGTGTTTTAGCCTAAATATAGAGATAAACAGTGTTTGTTATTTTAAAGTGATAGGACTAAGATGGTCAATAAATAAGCTTTTTATTTACCTATTAATTCACAGTTTTAATTTACATTTTGTTGATTATATTTTACTCTTATTTTTACCTATTTAAAATCTTATTTTTTTCTTATTATTACTCTTATTTTACTTTTATTATATTTATATTTTACTATTATGTTATTTTGTCTCAATTACTGTACATTAATAGCAAATTAATATTTAAGTTGGCCTAATTATTTATTTAAAAACATTACCAGCGAAATACTGAGAAACGGTCTGGCGCTATTTTTATATACAGGCCTATCATAATTTTAAAGAAAGCTGCAAGGTGTGCTACATTATTTAAAATTATTTTTTCTGTCTGTTACTTGAAGTTCAGTGCGTGTGCGCTGAGAGACAAGGCAATATTGACAAAATATTGAATTTTGTTTTTTATATTGCATTGCATTAATTTGCAGAGATGTTTTATAGTTTATACAGGCCTAAAATAAACGCTTTGGTACAGAGTTATTATTTTAAAACAAACCTGTGTTTGTAATGATAGATGTAGGTGTCACAAAATACTTTTTAAATCAGTGTTTTTATTAATATGATTATTATTTATTGTGAACAACACTTAATAAATACTGAAATGTCCTTAATACACACCTTATTTTTTTATCAATTACAGTGCTTCCCGCTAGGGCTGCTCTATTATGGGAAAAATCATAATCACGATTATTTTGGTCATAATTTTTATCACAATTATTCAAAATGATTATCAGTTCAAGTCAAAATTATTAGGGCTCCTGTGAAATTATTATTATTATTTTTTATAAATATTTCCCAAATTATGTTTAACAGATTCAGGAATTTTTCACAGTATTTCCTATAATATTTTTTCCTTTGGAGAAAGTCTTATTTGTTTTATTTCAGCTAAAATAAAAGCAGGTTTAAATATTTTGAAATCTATTTTAAGGTCAATATTAATAGCTCCCTTAAGCAAAATAGTTTTTGATGGTCAGCAGAAGAAATTACTGGTATACAATGACTTGCCCAATTATCCTAATTAAGCCTTTGAATCGTACTTTAATCTGAATGCTTGTATTTTGAAAAATATCTAGTAAAATATGTGCTGTCATCATACCAAAGATGAATGAAATCAGTTATAAAAAATTAGTTATTAAAACTATTATGTTTAGAAATGGGTTAAAAAAATAGTCTTTCCATTAATTAAATTGTTAGCAATTGGGGGGAAAAGGAAAGGGAAATATGTACAATAGAATAAAAATATGAAACAAACTGTGCTTTAAGCATCTTCACTGTAAAAAAAAAAAAAAAAAAACTTTGATTATAGCTACTAAAGTCCTTCAGTCAAGAACAGTGAGGGATTGTCTTTTTTTGTTGTTTGATTAATGGTAAAAACAGTCGGCAGCAGGAATATCACGCACTTTCACTTTAAGAGCAGTACGGTTCTGATTTTAGAATAAAAATATAAAACAAACTGTGCTTTAAGCATCTTCACTGTAAAAAAAAAAAAAAAAAAAAACTTTGATTATAGCTACTAAAGTCCTTCAGTCAAGAACAGTGAGGGATTGTCTTCTTTTGTTGTTTGATTAATGGTAAAAACAGTCGGCAGCAGGAATATCACGCACTTTCACTTTAAGAGCAGTACGGTTCTGATTTATGGTTTCTCTTTCACATGTCTTTTGATTCTCAACTAGTTTGTTTATTACTTAACTGAGAGTTGATATGAATAATAACTGAACTGAATCACGCTTCATAAAACCTTAACCAACCAAAATCAGTGTTAGGAAAAAGTTAAATGTTACAATCAAATGTCATTAAAAAAAATGTATTAAGTTACATTTTAAGGCATTAGTACGGAGACTCGGAAGGGACGTGATGGTGAAGAAAAAATTGGGTGGAAGAAAAAAAAACTGAGTGGGAGAAAAAAAAAAGGATGGTAGAAAAAAAAACAGTGATAGGAATATATATATATATTTTTAAGTTTTTGTTCCCTCATAAAGATGTTTTGCGTTATCCACACTTCCTGTTCACTTCATACCTGTCAACCCTCCCGTATTTTGCCATTCTGTCCCTCTATCATCCTATTGTTAAGAATTTTCCCATATTTCTCATATTTTTATTTTTGAAAGCATTCTGAAACAAATATAAAAATGTTTGCATTTACTTTCTTTCCATTAAAAGCTGTGGGTTGATCATCGCCCTTCATATGCAACCTCTGAATCAGGGAATGATAAACTGATCCCAGATCAACTTCTGTACATGCCATTTAAAGAGTAGCTAAAGTGCAGGATTCAGATCTGTGTTTAAACAGACAAATATACTTAACAATATGTAAACATGTCCGTCCTGTGTGTTTTATTTTAAACACAACTCATTTTCTCTTAAATGAGCACAAACAGTTACTTAAGTAATGGAATACTTTCATTATAGATCTGTGCATTCTTAAATTGACACCTCTGTTATGAAATAAAAGAAAATGAGAGATTCATTTGCTGCTCATCACTTGTTTGATAACAGAGGTGTCGCTTTAAATGGTGTGTATAGAAGCTGATCTGGGATCAGTTTATCATACCTAGCACATCCGTATACATGCATTCGCTAATTCACAGGTTGCATATGAAGAGCGATGATCGACCCACAGCTTTAATAGAAAGAAAGAGAAATATGGGAGAATTCCAGCAAAAACGGAAGGGTTGGGAGAATCCTGGTAAAACAGGAGGGTTGACATGTATGAAGTGAACAGGAAGTGTTTGTGGAAAAACAGTTTTGCGAGAACGCAAAACATCTGCGAGGGAACGCAAAAACTTCCAAAAGAGGATTTTTAAATAAAAATATAGTCAAGGTAAAATGTTCAAAAACTAGGTCTGACTCACTCCTTTTCTTCTGCCGTCTCATTAACACACCTTTATTAAATTACAATAATTAACAAATTGCACAAACAAACATTAATATTTAAGAGTAAAGTAATGAGCTATTTAAAAGTACACTTGAAAGAAAACCACATTTACAAGAGAGACTGTGCCTTAAAGCATATACTGCTCTGTCACACTGCTTTTATTTATTATTTTAGGTTTGTTTATGAATGAATTATTTAAGTTAAATATTTCATGTATGTGGTTTAATATTTAATTGGTCATTAAATCAAATGAAGAAGCTAGCTACTTTATTTTTTGACACTTCAACCGATCAATAAACAAAGAAATGAACAACCACAGATTATTTTATTCTCTCTGTAAAGTATTTAGATACTTAGACTACACTAAATAATTAGACTATTCTATATAGTTTTTAACATTGTTTGGGCTCAGTTGGGATTATTTGTTAATGAACTGCCACTCATCTTTCCATTAAACATTTTGATATTAAAATTATGTTTTAACTTTATGTCTCCAAGATTGCATTGTAATTTTCTAAGTTAAACTAAACTAGTTAAACTAGACAATTAAAATATGCTGTAAAAAAGTTTAGGTTGATAACTATTTTATTTTGGCTGGAAATGATTTACTGCTGGTTTTATCTGACCAGAGAACAACACAATGTTGGAATTGACATAGTAGCATTGTGTAAAGTGCGATATGAGACAGCATATTTAATCCTTGCACTATTTTAAGTGAATGCATATGTATTCCACCGACTCCAAAATTAGGAGTTAAGAGTCTCATCCAAAAAACCCAGAACCGAACATCCCTAATCGACGCCCCATTGATGTTTCTTTGAACATCAGGTGCCATTATTAACTGTTTATCAAGTTAAATTTCAAACTGAACCTATAACTGTTTTTGATTAATTCAAAGTATAGCCCAGACTATTTTTTTCCTTTTCAAAAGCAGTAGCAGTATAGCCTAAACAGGACAGTTTTACAAATGTACAGATAAGCATTTTTATAACTGAACATCACAAAAGGCCTACAAGAATTTTCAGTCCATTTTTATATACAGGCCTATTATAATTTTAAAGAAAACTGCTAGGTGGGCTATATTATTTTAATTCTAGCCTATATTATTTTTATTAATTTCCTCTGTATCTGTCACTTGCGATTCAATGCACACGTGCTGAGCGAGACGAGAAATAAGGCAATATTGACCATTTTTTATAGGCTATAGGCCACTATAATATATAATAGTTTATTTTTACATATAGTATTGCATTCATTTGCATTGACGTTTTGTAGTTTGTAGAGGCCTAAAATGAATGCCTCGATTTGGAGTTATTTAAAACATAATCCTGCGTTTTTAACATTCTTTAAACCAATGTTTTTTATTATTATTATTTAATGTGAATAACTTTTAATTAAAAATTGTAATGTATTTATTACACCACCTTATTGGGAAAAAAAAAAACGATCAATTACAGTGCTTCCCGCAGGTTTGAAATATAGGACTTGCAGCATTGAAACACACCATTTACCCACATCACATAGTTAACTATGCGTCAAACAAAACTTAATTGCATTTTTAATAATAATTGTATTTATTATGACACTTTTTCTTTTAATGGGTTAAGGTAAAAAAAAAAAAGTATGTTACAAAAGACTGAAATCAAAAAGAAATGCTTTATGCTATTTAGGAGCAATGTGCAGCCACTGCAGGTAAAATTCGCTTTTCTCTCTCAAGTTCAAAGCAAATTAGGCTTGCCACGATAGACGGTGTTGACGGTGATACCGGTTTTAAGAAGCAACACCGGTGACATCACGTTTTTACCGTGACACCGTCCTCACATTTGTTTTTGCCAAGTATTCGTTTTTTTATTTATTTTTTTATTAAATATTTATTTTAATTAAATGGAAAATAGAATTCGTAATAATTTACTTAAGACCAGAGCATGCTTTATAATTAAAATCTGAACATAGTAATGCGTCATATTTCATTTATCACGTGAGAATAAATATGCAAGGCATACTCTCATTTTAAAAATCACGCGACCATCATCTCACAGTGTTTAATAATAAATATCCTATTTTTATTAAAACAAGAATGATGTAGCAATGCCGCGCCATTGACAAGCCAACTGCAGAGAAACAAAGCAATCATCACAGCAACTGAAGTGAGCACTTTTTCCGAAGTTCAGCTCTTCTTTTTTGCACTTTATGCATTTCATGTAAAAAAATAAAAGATGAATATGCCTACAAGAATGTAACCTGTGTGTGCGCGCGTCTTTTATCACCGAGGCCGCTGTTTTTAAAAACCAAAAGTTGCTTCATCTGTCTGGAAATATTTCGGCTTTTAATAAGTGAAAAGTTAATTTAGGTGAGCCAATATTAAAAATTGCTATAAAGTAACTGTGAAGTGCGGCTACACATCGAATCTGAGGTCTGATCTCATCTCTCTCTCGCTATCATTCAGACATCGAAACGCCACACAGGTCAAGTCGCAAAACTGAGGCTGGTACCGGCTGACAGGTAGAACAGCTGAAGCCTTTGCGAAATCTGTCAAAATACAGCGCTGAAATTAACAGGCACAAATATCTTTGAGCCAGAAAGTCACGCCTTATCTGTCAAAACGCAATTCGAGCCAATAGGAGTTGTGTAGCCTATTAATTATATTAATTCTAATAAAATGAAAACCAAATTAAACTATTCATTGCATTTTTCGATTGATAAAAATATACGTAAACGAAAAAAAATCAAAGGGTGGCTAGTTTGTATTAATGTGTCTTAATATTAATAAAAATATTCTCAGCCTATTTAAGCTTCACGGTTATATGCTGCGAACCACGTTACTGAACTACAATATCTCCGAGGGAGACTATATAACTCGATAGACAACATTACCTTGAGGGATTTTAAAAATAAAAGGTGTTTTAAAAAAGGAACAACACGCCAATCGACAACAAATAAAACATCTTGCCAGGGTATGCTGTGTGTAATCCGCCACTGACAGTGACATAAGACACCTGCGCCTGTCAACTGTGCTTGTAAGAGAGCTCAAAGCTTGTATCGATATAACCAAAAAAAGCAAGATCATATAGTTATAAATATTCCATAACAATACTTATCGAAATATTTATACATTTACATTTTGATTATTTTTTTAGCCTGTTAAATAAAATTACTTTTTACACAATGTTTAATTTCTTAACATTTCTTTCTTTTTTATTTAAAGTTTATATATAAAATGAGTGCTAGCTTGTTTAGTTGTGATCATTATGCAAGGATCATATTTCATATTCGGTTTATTCTTCACTAGCCTATAAATTCGTTAATCAGGCTATTTTATAAACGGATTGTTCATAAGGACTAAGCTATTAATATATAATGCTATAGGCTAAATAATACATTAAGAAATTGAAGTCAGGTAGGACAACAAAAGACAACCAAACATGTTCCCCCTGTTAGCAAATGTAACCAAAAAGTATCTTTACTTGCAACAAGCTGCTCATCTGAGGGTGTGTTCAGCACGATGGGGAACATAGTGAGCCCCACAAGATCCCATCTTAAGCCAGAGATGGTCAACATATTGGCCAGGATTCCTCGCAAAGAACAAGTAAACCTCACTGTTAATAAATGCCAATTTACAATGTTTTATTTATTTATTTATTTTTAAAGACTGTGTCAACCTGTCATTTTTGTAATGTAATTTTGAAAGTTTTTCTTTTATATTTGTTTCTTGTTCATTCGTTTAATCTTATTTAACTTTGTGCAATTTAATTACTTATCTTGCTATTTTATTTTCTTATTCGTTTTAAAAACATTCTAACATTCATCACATTCGTCCATTCAAACAATTTACGCCGAATTGGCAATTCCCGCAAAAGTGAAAGTATTATATGCATTTATAAGCTATTTAAAAGCAGAAAGAAAAGAGGAAACCCCGACCCCCACTATGATACCGGTATTACCGGTGTTGTCACATGTCGATTAACCGGTGGGGAAATTTCCTCATCGTCACAACCTTAATTTGAATGCCAAAGGATTTTAGATGTGTATATAAAATAGCCTATGTAAAATATTAACATCATCAAATTAATAAAATAATGAAAAATTTGAAATAAATGACAGAAAAGTTAATAAAAACAGACATTCTCTAAAAAATATAAAAATCGCAATATTAAAATGAGTAGATTTTTTAAAATAAAATGCGTTGATTAACTATTAATATTGGTGTATATATTTTACAGCCAGTCTAGATCTCATTACGTCCTCTCCCGAGTATAAAGCCGAAGTTTTTCTTAGTCGTTTACATTAAAGAATCTATTATTTACTTTTTCTCTCTGTATCGCGGCTGAGTGTGCGCTGTCAGCTGAATATAGGCTTAAATTAAATCTAAAAAGCAACTAGCCTGCGAGCTAATATTTGTTCTTTTTTTTTCGCATAACAGCCAATTTCAACCGCGAGGAGATACCAACAGCTTGATATGCAACATTTTCTAAAATGTTATTTATAAACAATTAAACAAAATAAAAAAATAAAAACAATTCACAAAAAATGATTTAGTGTGTGTTTTTTTTAAAGATTGGATTAGCCTATTTCACAGTGTGTAAACATTAGAAATAATAATTAGGCTAAAACACAGTAGATTACCCCTTCATTTAGATATGTCGTTGTTTGGGAAACTCTCCCCTGGTCTAGAAGCTTCTCTAGCTTCTTATCTGCTCCACAAGCGCAGCACGCTTCTTCCTCTGGCTCTGCACCAGGGCTGGGTTTCCCAAACAACAACGTAACTCGCGGCAGAAATATCATAGTACAATGTGTCGTTTGGGAAAAGAACGACGTAGTGACAAGTGTGTCCCAAAACCTGTAGTTTCTCGGTCACAGATCTATTGTTTGACCCACATTAGTTATAACGTAAAATGCCCATAATGATGCTCTAAACGAGGTGGTAACAATTTCTTTAGAGAGAGAAAAAAAAATCATTATTTTATTTGCAAATTATATTGTTTTACACAATCACACATTTAAAAAAAATCTATCATAGTTTTGGTGAAAACATGCACTTATTTTCCATATTAATTGAAATATATATAACGGCACATATAAGACCTATTTTTGTTTCCTTTACAAATATTATTAAGAATTTCATTTCTAATTTCATATATAAATCATTAATGGTTTTAGGCCTAATTTACAGTAGGCTATTTATTTAGAAATAGAAAAAACTTTTTAATATAATATTAATTATTATTATTATTATTAAAGTAGGATATTGCAAACAATATGCAAAATAAATGCAAACAATATTCCATGACTCCAATATCAATTGCTACGAGCCTAATATAGAAATTTTAATTAACACGTAGTTCAGTCCATAAGTTGCTGTGAATAGAAACAGCCTATATAAGCCTACATTACCAGAAGTTGGCCTATAGGTAAAAGGTATATAACCGGGGATTTTGTTTCAACCTTGCTTGTGAAATATACTCAAGATATACCCCTGCCCTCATCTCAAACAAAATGTTTGCCTATTAATGAAGCAGCCTGTCTGAGGTGTTAATGGGGCATTGCGCTTTAACCGATAACAACAACAACCCAAAAGCGCTAAATTGGTTACAGGGGTTGCTTTAGAAAATTGCCTAATAATAATAGTAGTAGTAGTAATAATAATAATAATAACTACTGGCATGTTTAAAACTAAAGTTGTTTTTACTTCGGTTGCACCACATGCTCTTAAGGCAAACCGTAGTTAGTAAGGTCATAAGCTCTCCGTAAAGTCATACGTAGTTGCATTAAATCACCTAATATCAAATAAAAAGTGTTTCAATTGTTAAACTGATTTAGAATTCTGCAACTAATGCATCTACATATAACTGTTCTTTGAAAATTTGCTGTGAATGCACACAAATTACACAAAGTTATCAAAACATAAAACTTGATTTTTTAAATATTCTACACGTTAAAGAAAAAATAGCAGGGAGAAAAAACCCAGTCATAAAGAAATGTATGTTAAAACAAAACACTCCTTGAAACAAAATTAAACTCTTCATTCACAAACCGAAAGAAATGCGAGATTTAGGAAGAAAATAAGGCTGTGAATAGAGGGAGATCATCGCAAGCTCCTCGATGTAAACTAATCTCACCGTCATCTCTTTTCTACCATTATACATGGGGGGAGGCTGCGGAAAATTTTTAGTTGGAACACAGAGTTAGGTTTAAACTAAGTGAAATGGTGCAACACAGAAATATTTAGTAGTGCGTACATTGTAAATTAGTGTCCCTTTAAGTCACAACTAGGCTTCATTTTAACTTACACACTGCTGGTGCAACTGGCCCCATGTAATCAAAAAAAGGCTGCATATTAATAAGTGGGTCGCGGGTTATAATCTAAAAGCTATTGCCAGTCAAACACAGCACAGCCATTACAGCAAAATGGAGAGATTTAAATGTACATATTGCACGTATGGAATTATCCACTCACTGCATGTCGTCTACCCTGATAAACATGCTAATTGTCTTATTATTATTAATATTATATTGTATGCACTTATGAAATTAAAGTTTATAGAGCCTGGTTTATACTTCTGCTTTATGATCGGCGTAACCCACGGCACATGCAACGCGCGTAGCTGTTTATTTTACTTCTGCGCGATGTCTCTGTTGGTCTGCATTAACACTTTCGAAACGCTAGTTGGCAGTGAGGTGTTAATGTTCCTCTGTGTTGAGTTTCTTCGCTGTTGTTTTGTTTTTTCTAAACGCTTCCTGAACATACAAGTGACTCAAACTCGCTCATTTTGAGGCTGGAACCGGCGGACGTGGAACAACTTTAACTATGAGATAAACACAAAACCAAACTTTCTATCCAGAGCTCCTTCACGGGACTCCACACTTGTAAACAATCGCTCTATTGGGCTCGCGCCACTCGCACGGCTCTTGGTCCCGCCCCCAGACTCGTCAGCGCTGCCAAGCCGACCAATCACGACCATCAAAAAATTCACGACCTTGCGCTCTGTGTCATTGCGACTTGTAGTTACATTTTTTGAGAGGTGCACATCATCGACGCCGACGGCCAATAAACAATGCTTAAACATTAAAATGTGCTTTTAGAAACTTCAAATATTTATGTTTCTAATATTTAATTATACATTTGCTGTGTTTAATATAGGGGATAGAATAGCATACAGTATAAAAAAAAATTTTTGTCCTTTATACCGAAATAGGCCGGCTATAAGAGGAGGCGCTCTATTAAACAAGCAGAAACAGCACAGACTGTTCACTCTGCATGCATGTGTATTATCCTAATTAAGCCTTTGAATTGTACTTTAATCTGAATGCTTGTACTTTGAAAAATATATAGTAAAATATGTGCTGTCATCATAACAAAGATGAATGAAATCAATTATAAAAAATTAGTTATTAAAACTATTATGTTTAGAAATGGGTTGAAAAAAAATCTTTCCATTAAACAGAAATTGGTGGAAAATGGTTGCTAATAATTCAGGAGGGCTAATAATTCGGATTTCAACTGTATATATGCAGTTATTTTCCTCCCTGTAAATGAGCAAAGGGAAATATGTACAATAGAATAAAAATATGAAACAAACTGTGCTTTAAGCATCTTATAAATGAATAAATGATCACTGAACACAGCATTTTGACACCTATTTGACCATTAAAACGCTCACAGTAAGATAACTTTAGATGTGTGTACTCTGCTCGTCTAGGCTAAGTGCACACACACAGCAGCATGTACAAATCAGATTATGAAAAATGATGAAGAGCATGCTTTTCCTTTTATCCTTTATTTTTAGTTTTTGTTTTTTTGTTTTTATTTACACATTTTTTTAAGTGGTGAGGACAATATTCACTGGTTCCCCCCTCCTGTATAATAATTAAATGTTACATTTTTAAGAACTTCACAAATAGCCTAAATAACACTTTTCAGTATCAGTGATAATATAAATAGTAACTAATAATAATAATAATAGGAAGAAGAAGAACAAAAAATATTAGCCTATTGATAACAATATAAGTGAGATGTTGAGGAAAAAAACAGCGTAGGCTACTAACTCTCCACTGTTTTTGGTTCATATTTTAAATTATTTGACAGAAAAGCTAACATGCTGACACATTGTCTCGATTAAGCAGACCTAGTTGGAGTTGCAATGTTTCCAGCAGCACTCAATACACGTTCAGACTTTCTATCGCAGTGCTTGTAGCGCAAATGCACAAATGCTTTTTCCTATGCTACATTTCTTGTCAATGTCTTCCATTTATCACTTTCTCTTTTGTATCTGGCCATTTTTAAATAGGGCTCTGCGATATCTGGCTGAAAAAAAAAAATCAAAAAATAAATTTTAATTTTTATAATTTTATATATTTTTATTTAATTTTTTGTGCTCATAATATTGACCTTTGCAGTTTTTACCTTTTTATTATTCAGCTAAACTAAAAAACGGAAGACTTTCTCCAGTGGAAAAATATAATAGGGAATATTATGAAATTATTGATTGCCTTTTTTTAAAATTAAGAAAAGTCTTTACATGGAAAGGTCATATCACTTTCAATAGTCCACAATGATTCAAAGCAGCTACTGAAAGTTATACTCGCATGCAGTATATTGCCAGCATGTTGCTGTTAAATCATGTAGTTGTGTGATGTATAACCATGGTGTAAGTGCACACCTAAGGATTAACCTTTTTTCCAAGAAAGAGACTTTTAAACGATATTGATAAACAGTTGATATGATCTATTAAAAGTCAGTGATGCTAACAGTTAATCATCTTGTTTGCTTTCAGGCTCTAGCACTGGCAGAACAACCTACATGAGAAGACCATGGACAAAAGCAGACGTGAAGGCTGTAATGAGTTCAAAAGACTGATTATTATTACACACATTTTCATTTTTTTTTTCCGTGTCACAGAGTGACAATATTTAACCATTTTCAAACATGTAAATTTAAAAAAAAAAAACATGGCCCAGGCCCACTTCTGTTCCATGCCAGTGCTTCACAGTCCATCATCACTCTAGGGTAGTCTCTACATTGCTCTACAGTTTGCCTCTGCTTCTCAACCCATGTCTGCCACTACTCCACAGTCTGGTACTGCTCCACAGTCCAGGTCCACGTCTGCTTCATGAGCCTGGGCAATACCCATCACACAAAAATACATAACCCACAAATGCAGTCCCTCAGACTAAACATTTACAACAGTGTTGAGTAGCAAAAAGACATGTTTTTTGTTTTTTATTTACATGTTTGAAAATGGTCAAATATTGTCACTGTGACAAAAAAGTGAAAATGTGTATGATATTAATTAGTCACATTATAACACATTATATTACTGTCACATTACGAAATTTAGTTTTTAATCTGTTTTGTGTTCATATAATTCTGTATGTATCATTCAATTTGTGGAATCAAACTTTTATGTCTAGTTTTATCTTTTTTTCTTTTTATCTATCTTTTTATCTATTTTTATCCATCTATTTTTTGTTCTTGTCAGAGCGATAATAGTTGATGCATTTCATAATAAAATGTATATACATGTTTAGTTCCCCTGCTGTTTTCCTGGACTTCAAAAATAAAATAAAAAAAGTTTTTTTTTTTTTTTTCTGTCATTGAGTGGCAATGTTTTGTATTTGACAGTATTCTAGTGCACTACCATGTTGTGTTCTAGTATAAACATTTAAATTTGAAAAAGAATAATCTGTTGAACGACTTAATTAAATTTTAAAATACCATTAGTTTGTTTATAAGCTGTAATCATTCATTCATTCATTTTCTTTTCGGCTTAACCCCTTTATTTATCAGGGGTTTCCACAGTGAAATGAACCACCAACTTATCCAGAATATGTTTTACGTTGCGGTTGTTCTTCCAGCTGCAACCCATCACTGGAAAACACCCATACACACTCATTCACACACACTACGGACAATTTAGTGTATTCAATCCCCTGTACCGCTTGTCTTTGGACTGTGGGGGAAACCGGAGCACCCGGAGGAAACCCACTCCAACACAAAGAACATGCAAACTCCACACAGAGTTCACAGAGGGGAACATTTGTGTTCTGGCCAAGTGAAAGAATAAAATAATGAACATGTTATCGTACAGTTGTGCTTCTGGTTGTTCATGGTTGAAGGTTCTTTGCCAATTATGTTCTTTTTTTTTTATCTGAAGTTGCCTTTCAAAATATCTACTGTCCTATAAAATAAGAGCAAAGGCCCTTAAACAATTAACTCTTCATACTTTAATGGTAAAATGCTGTCTTTTTCAGGTTATTGTTCAACAGTACATTAAACAGATTGTTTAATTGATTGTAATACAACACAATAAGCCTACAGAATTGTTAAATCAAAAGTGTATTATAAGCAAAATAGGATTTTGTCATTTAAGAAGTGACAGGCAGAACCTTAGCAACTGAGATGGGTTTAGCAGGGGTCTAGCTGAGGAAAGCCAGAGTCTGTTCTGTTGTCACCCTTACTGCAATAGCAGAATAGTGTGATATGTAAAATGTGTTAATCAGTCCTCTTAAACCATGAAGGGGCTAGGTTTGTGTGTAACATGTAAACAGACCTTGTAAACCATGATTTTGTCTGGCCCCATAAGCCTGTGAAATGTCACATAGTTAATTTGAGTGTGTTGTGAAACTAAAATTGCTGTTTTTAAGCGTTGTTTGCCTTTTGTAGCTCAAATAAAAAATTTTGGCACAAGTTTTATGTTCGTAGGATGTTGGCAAAGGTATGTCCCCGTAAACCACCAAAAAGTCACATTGACCTCATAAACCATGTATGCCTGTATGTGTGTGTGTGTGTGTGTGTGTGTGTGTGTGTGTGTGTGTGTGTGTGTGGAATACCATGTGTGCGTGGTGTATACCATGTGGAATAATTAATTTTGAACTATTAATGGACAATCTAAAGAAATACTGAAATATTTGACATCAGAACTTCTGTTACAGAAAACCACAACTTCTGGTACTTCTGGTAGGGAACTCATGCATTGAATCATTTAATAAAATAAGATCTCCACAACCCACGAAACCATGTAACATTTATTACAAAAAAAAAAAAAAAAAAAAAAACACACACATAAAGTCACCAGTACACACAGCCTTATCATGTAGGTGGCAGAACACAGAGCAGCTCCCACAATTCCCAGGTGCTTCCCGCCCCCAGCTCACACTCAGTTATGCTGTGCTTCTTGCTGTGTCAGCTTTCCCTGCTCCTTACATTACCTCTATTGTCCTCTCTGCCTTAAAGCTCTTCCCTGATTGGCCGATCCTTCCACAACTTCCATCTATCACACGTCTCGCTTGCTGATGGAGACCACTCAACATGTCTCTTTGATACAAACCATTGGCCAGTAACTATCAGGTTTAGTTATTTCTATAGTACTTTATGCAATGCAAACTGTGTTTTTAAAAGTAAAAAAAAATAACAAAGAATGATCAAAAATCAGGTTTAAGTTCAGCTCACAGAGTAGGACATGTACCTGGATTATCATCCATGTTGATCCTGGAACAACATTCCAATCAGTCAATTAGAATTAAGGGATACATTTACAGGTTTATGTTAAGTTTAGTCCTATGGTAAGGTATAAGCACCTATTAAGCAACCATTTTCCCCCTTTTATTTTGGGAATGTTTACAGTTATGGTTGGGTTTAGGTGTAGGGAATAAAATGGATTACAATTTCAAACAAAAATGATGTTCCAGAATCAACATAGATGTTAATCTGGGATCGCATTATACTTGGCAAAATCATGACGTGCTTCATTAGGCACCTACAGTTTCACAGAATGCCATTTTGTTGAAGTTAACTGTTGATTCAATTCAGTTCAATATGAATGTGAGTCGGTAGGTTTACTTGGACAATGTCAACAGAATTAAGACAATACTCTGATTAAGGATCCCCATGTCAGCAAATGTTTTTTTTTAATACCTCTATCTGACTAAAGTCATAATCAAAGTAAATACAAATCCATTTCAAATTCAAATAAAATGTGGAATTATTGCATTGTTAAAGTGCAATTTGACAGCAAACAAAAAAGGATTATGGCTTTGAGCACAAATTTGTATTCGCTGTTGCCTGTTTGCACACAAAGCTTGACAAATAACTAATGGCACGATGCGTTTTTTAAGGTCAAAATTAAACGCTGAAAATTTCATATGGTACCATAACAAAGAACTGTTGCTATGTAAATTTCAGGAAAGGAAGTCAGATGGCATTGCGTGGGAAGGTAGTATGTATAATAGTGTGGGATGATAGTATGAAGATTTATCAATCTACGTACTAAAACAAGAACATGAAAGACATATTCTAAATGCTACACATGTAAACACCCAATTCATAATATTGTCACATTCAAGATAAGGTAAATAATTATGTTACTGCAGTCCATGTAATTGTAATGATTGCTGTTGTCCATTATATTGCAGCTCTACTGACCCTATATTTACTTTAAGTAACCCAAAGCAAGCAAAAGTCCACCAATTGACAGCAAGAAATAAAACCTGTGAAGACACCAGGCTCAGTCTGAGGAACAGTTGCAGTTTTTCATCCATGATTTTCACCTACTGATTCATATAAAAAACAACACATATAAAGTAAAGGATAAAATACATCCAGGCAGTTGTTTTAAATCTTTTGTATATTCAAATCTTTCGTATATTAATATTGCAATTATTTTCAGGTCTTATGTTTTTATTTTATTGTAGCTAATAGTTTAATAATTAGCTAATGTTTTGGTCATATTTCATTGGTAATTTGTCAAAAGTAGATACAATGCTATCTTATGCTGACAAAGGTGACTTTAACCAAAGTCCCTTTAAGGGAAGTCATTTGACTGGGCGACTATCTTTGAAAGGCTTCTTGTGCAGTATGTTCAGGGCATTCTGTTCTCCATCAATATCTCCAAAACTGTTTACCATGTTTACACTTACAGGGGTCCCTCGCTATAACGCAGTTTACTTTTCGCAGCCTTGCAGTTTTGCACATTTTTTTCATGCAATTTTACATGCTTTTTTTCGACAGCACATTGTTTTCTATGCTTCCTGAAAGACTGTAGACCATTGTCAATCAATTTCATCCGTGCTGTCTCCTGTACAGTACAAAATGCGTTCAGCTTGCCAAATTCACATAAATCTTTGATCGGTGGCAATGTGATTCTAAAACACTGTACTTTATGATTGCAAGTTTATTTTCTGCACCATCAAAGGCACCTGCAGTAACACCCAAAAGGCAGAGGAAAATGCTAACCATCGCACAAAAAGTTGAACTTTTAGACATGCTAAAGAAGGATAGAAGTTACGTGGCTGTAGGGTGCCATTATTGGATTAACAAATGTTTTGATCAGTTTTGATCTCTGGTTGCATTCCATAATACTGGACTTAATTGTCTATGAAGGTTTGAACTTTACGAGTATTTAAACAAGCAAAACGTGTGCAAATATTAATGCCGGTCTAAAAAACTTGTATAAAGTGTGCAGTGAGGAGTTTTACAACCTTAAGCATCTATACTAATAGTAAAAAATAAAGCTACTTTGCCTGTTGCCGGTTATTTTAAGAATGAACTCCCACAAATAATGAAGGACCACTGTACATTACATATTTGGAATCACCATTAAAACAAAACAATAAATGTCTCATAACTTTTGTTTCTAAACGTTTGAATCAAACTAAATCAGCCTTTGTCCAGGTTGCCTAGGCTAATTCACATGCGCAAGGAAATAAGATTACAAAGCCAATCTTAATTACGGCCGTTTCACACATTATCATCCTCTGATTAATGACTTGTCCTATCGCAATGGTCTTTTGAAGGAGTTAACTTAGTCTTGATGGCAAATCTCCTTCCAAAATGACAGTGACTCTTTGTTTACAAGTTTGTAGGTGTTCAAGTAGTTGCTTTCATGTAATATGCATTTGACACGACTTTGCGTTCGTTTCATATCGATTACACGTTTGATTTCAATTGTAGTAAGTTCATTGAAAAATAGAGTTTTCAAGCTTTATGGGGACCTATTGTTCATGTCTGCAAAGCAAGTTCTCTCTAGTGTGTTTGCTTATTAATAATAGCAACTGCAAAAACTGTTGTAAAGAACACATGTCTGGTCCTAGCCTCTCCCAGAGAAACATCAGACTATAGTTATCAATGATTGGCTACTGTTCTAGAAGGCGGGGTTTTTTTCACCATATTGACCATTACACCTTTTCCCATTCAATAGTATTTGCTTTAACACACCTAAAACTATTATTATGACTTGTCAACTGGTAAGTAGGAATGTCCCAGAGCAATTAAATGCAGGTATACTTCATCAGGGGAGCCATATTGAGTAAGGGGACCATTTTGTATCTCTATAGTGTTTGGTCCCAGTCATTCAGGGCAGGGTGTGTTCAAGCTTGCCACAGAAATCCTTATTGAAGTCTTGTCTTGTCAACAAGGTATCTGAACAATGAGGGTCACCGATCTGTGCAACGGTGAGCGGGAATGGCGAATTGAAGCTGGCCAGGCTATTGTGAGAGGTTACAGCCATGCATATGATTATTTGCCCACAAAGCATCTCCATAGTGCTGATGGTGGGTTTGAAATGCGTGAGTGGGAGGAGGTGAGGGCTTCGGGGCTGCTGCTGTCTTTGGCACTGCTGTAAACAGCCCTGGCTAGACTTCATGCTAGCAGGCACGGTGAGTCATGTCACCTAGCGATGCATACAAACACATTAGCTTTCCAATTAGAGGTTCTCCAAAAAGCCCCCTTCCTCACACCGGGTCTCCAGTTGGACTAACCTCATCCCAAGGTTTTCTGACGTGAGAGGAAACGAATGGGACAGCAGGAAGGGAAAGAGTGAGTCAGAGGCCGAACAGAGGACGGATGGAGTGAAGATTATTGTTATATATGGGGGGGAGGACAGTATGAGACCCACCGGGCTGGTGTCCTCGTTGATGCTCGTTTGGGTTGATGGTTGGGGCAGGGTTGATGGTTGGTTCTCTGAAACACTCCATCAAAAAGCCATCAGAGACGTAGATATATCTCTTGCTGGGATATTTTTAGGTTGCCGTCAAGGAAGAGCATCTACTGGATTTATGATGGGTGTGACTAAAATATTCTGGTGACATTTTACAGTAAGGTTTCAGGTGGTGGCATTAACCCTTATGCATCAGTTGTTGTTAATTTTTTTATGTTAAGTTCATACGCTCTCAGAAATTAAGGTACAGGAGATGTCACTGGGGCAGTAGCTTTTCAAAAGATACATATTTGTACCCAAGGAGTAGTACCTCAAAGGTCCTCATTAGTGCCCAAATGTACCTTAAAAGTACTGTTGAGGTACCATGATGGACACTTCAGGTATAAATATGTACCTTTTGAAAAGGTACTGCCCCAGTGACAGCTCCTGTACCTTTATTTTTGAGAGTGTTGTGGACAAGAATTTTTTTTTTTTTTAAGTAAAAGTATCATACTTATTATTTATTTAGTTATTTTGTAGATTTTCCACTGACATCATTTTTTATTACCAGCATCAAACCTAAAGATAACAAACTATTTTAATGCTCACCAATTTATTGTTAGTATTTATTTATACAATTTTTTTTTTGTAATTTATTTTCATTTAATTTTAACCCTTAATTATCATTTGTTTATATTATGCTGCTGTCACTATTTATGATATTTCCCCCAAATACTTTTGGCTAGCAGATTTTACATCATGATTAATGTAGGATCTTAGATAAGTCAATCATACAAACATTGTAATGCTGTAAAGTATTAAATAAATCATGCATTGAGACATGCATATACATTGCTCTGTACATACTGTACATAAATGACAAACTCTGATATTGATACCAATACACCCACAAAATAGTTCTCATTTATTTGGCCTGCAAAAAACAGGTAAAAGGTGTTTGTTTGCTCCATAGACCAAGCCTGAAGCATTTGCCAGAATATTACACATTTTACTTTTATATTATTAATTAAACTTGAAGCAAAATGGAAGCCTATTAACTAGGAATGTGTGACTTTTTGCTTTAATGCACTGAAATGAAATACAGAAATTTTAATGGGTTTCAATGGAGACTTTTTTTGTCTGGAAAGTTCTGACTGTTAATTAATAATAATTAAAAAGAACCTTAGATGAAAACTGTGTTTGAATGAGACAATTAAGAATGAGCTCACTATGTGATATGAGAGATATGAAAGAAATATTGATATATGTGTATATATAGTATGATATTATTGGGAAATAACTAACCTCAGAATTTTGTGACTGAACAATTAGAATTAGGCCTTTAAAAAAGCTATTAACGTGCATATGTACGCATTATTAATGTTACATTTTATTTCTCATTCCTGGAAGCTTTAAAAGGTGTTGTTTTTTGCTTAGGGCAAGAAATATTTCAATAAATTAAATAAATAAATAAATGTCATAATGTCAATGCTTTTGTGTTACAGAGGTGCAAGGTGTAAAATGCATACAATATACACTACATGACAAAAGTCAATGCCTCCTCCTTCATTTTCTCCCAGACATGCTCGATAATGTTCATGTTAGGTGACTTGTCTGGCCAATACTGAAGCATCTTGACCTGCTTTGCTTTTAGGAACTTTATTATGGAGGCTGAAGAATGAGAAGTAGTGCTATCCTGCTGAAGAATTTGCCCTCTCTTGTGGTTTGTAATGTAATGGGCAGCCCAAATGTTTTGATACCTCAGGCTGTTGATGTTGCCATCCACTCTGCAGGTCTCTTGCATGCCCCCACACTAAATATGACCTCAATCCATGATTTTTTCTTTACCAAAATTGACTGATTTTGAATCTAGGGATTGTTAATAACTAATTATTAAGATTGGTGCTCTTACAACTGGAATCGACGACAAGACTTTTGTCAGGTACTGTACTCCAATTGCAAGAAATGTAATTAATTTGATTAAACAGTCTAATAAATACAATAAAACATTTTATTCATTGTTAGTTTACATCACACTTGGATCAGGATCAGATATGGACAAACCCAACCACACATTCATTTATTTATTTGTATTTTTAAATAAATCTCTAACTCAGCAGTTGAGTTTTACCATCTTTAGATTGACAATCTACAACACACAGTGTAGAAAATGCACTGACTGTTAACAAATGACCTTACTATAAAGTGTTATTAACAAGAGGACTTAGTAATTTTACAGTACAAGGATTTGACCATTTCCCTTATTTGCACAAAAAATTTATTCTTCATAAATACATTTTTCATTTTAACTGTATGGCTTTTTAATCCTCAGAGGCTCGAATTTTAACACTGGGATTCTTCAAAGGAAGGGCAGTGCACTAAACACAGCACATGACCAGGAAAAGCACAACGTTTGACAGCCATTTCACACATTACTGGTTCCTCTGGTGTTAGGAATAACAGCATCTGTCATCTTCCCTTCCTATTACCTCACCATGACCGGGTGAAACAAGCTTCGGAAAACCAAACACATGTCACTGACATACAAATGCGGGCAGTCATGTGTTCAACACTCTCAGTTCTATCTGTCCGCAATGTGAAAATATGATTACTTATAAGCCCTTTAAGTAAGATTACTCTTTTAACATCTTGCTAAAATGTTATTCATATTTATTTTTAAGTTCAGCCTACATTTTGCATTAACCAAGCTCAGGTCAGATTTATGATTTGCAAATTTCACAAATTAAAGTTGTATATGCTCGACTTTCTTTAATGTTGCTTTTATGAACATGAAAAATATCTGCTACAGTACAGTAAGTTGTGTGCACTGCAAAGCAACTTATTCTCTACATCAATAAGCACTGTTTCTAAACTCTCTGAAAAGCCTGCTTGCAGTGGAGAGTTTTATTCCAAGAATGTACATTTCATAATATCTCAAATGTAAATCAATTCTGTCCAAGGACGTGCGGCCTGCTTGTCTTGCAGTAGTAGTGTGTTGTTTTCATGCTGTTCCATGTGTGCATGTGAAATAGAACCTACAGTAATTTAATACGGAATTCATTTAACTGACAGCAAGCTTTGTGTAAATGTGCTACGTCTATACAACATGCTAAGATAACTGTATATAGATCTTCTGATGGAGTAACTGAATCACAAATTATAAAGACTCCTCCTCTTCTGGAAAAGAGGCGGGATCAGCAGCTCATTTGCATTTGAAGATGCACACAAGAAAACAGTATCATTTAGCTACCCCTCAAAAATGCATTTACAGAATGATTGAATTGTGTTGTAATTTAAGCTGAAGCTTCACATTTACAGTTGAAGTAAGAATTATTAAATCCCCTGAACTACTAGTCTCCCTGTTTATTTTTTTTTCTCTAATTTTGTTTAATGGAGAGAAGTTTTTTTCAACACATTTCTAAACAAAATAGTTTTAATAACTCATTTCTAATACCTGATTTATTTTATCTTTGCCATGATGACAGCAAATAATATTTTACTAGATATTTTTTTTCAAGACACTTCTATACAGCTTAAAAATTTACTATGCAAATTTCCTTGCTCTGTTAAACGTTATTTGAAAATATTTTAAAAAGAAAAAAAAAAAACTCAAAGGGTTTTAATAGTTCTGATTTCAACTGTACATTCTGGGAACACTAGATATTTATATTGCATCTTGTAAAAAGTTTTATAATAGAGATTCTTGAACTAATCAATAACTATTTGACATAAGATCTAAAAAAGCACGTCATTTACAGTAAATGGCGCAGATTACAGTTAAGAACATTGTAATATTTTAATATTTATGAAATTCTCTTTGTAGATGAAGTTTGTTATGAGACATTGATCTCTGCTCAACTTTGAATGTTGAAAATGTAACAGATATTGATATTGATATTTTAGATTCCTCTTCAATGTTTGGACTTTCAGCAGTGAACTTAAGTTAGAACTTGAGTTCTAAAAACTGGACTGACACAGTTTCAATTTACTAGAACTTCTAGCTATTTGACACAAACTACATTGTAAAAGTGCTATAGAAATAAAGATGAATTGAACTAAATTGAATAATTTAAATATTGTATGGTTTTAATTGTTAATTGTTGGTCATTTAAACATTGGTACAGAAATGGTTATGAGCAGCCATCATATTTTGTGGATTTTTTTCTACATAAGTTACTTTTTGATAAATAAAAAGAAATATAATACGTTTATAAAATGTCAATATGTCAACTGTACTTGAGTCTCTATTTCATAGATCGACAAAGTGGAATGAACCACCAACTATTCTGGCATATTCTGGCCCCCTCATCCTGGAATACTCTTCAATCTGAGCTCATTCCAATGACATTGTTTCGCTCTATCCTTTTTAACAAACAACAACAGTCCATTTCTCAATGTATGTGTTTTTAACATATTGTAATGTGGTAAAGCTGAACAACTGAACTGTGTTTTTATATTATATAAAGTCTCTATTTATTATTATTATTATTATTATTATTATTATTATTATTATTATTATTATTATTATTTAATTATATATATTTTTTTCATAAATTTTGTGTTGCGGACCTGTGTGTTGTCGTAGGTGGTGGTGAATTAATTATTTATTAATAATTAATCAATTCATTACAAATTAATTATTTGTAGCCTACTGATTCAACTACCTGACCGGCATGGTATTTGTTTTACACATAACCAAATCATAAAATAAATAAAGTTACACACAAATTACCACTTGTCAATCACTTTTTCTGCGGGACATGAACAGTCAGAGTGACCTGTGTTGTTATAATGGCGTCGACAAACTTGGCTGTGCACCTTTTTTACCAACTAACAGTATCTGAGGTTTTCGCTAAAATTACTAAGTACAAGCGTGAATGAAAGAGATTGAAGCAGTGTACTGACGCTGTGACACGTTACCTGACAGATTTAAAAGACAAAAGAGTCTTTAGATAGAGACAAGCTTAATTAAATATCACGTTTAACAACTATAGTGAGACACGATCCAGCGGTACATCCTTGATAGACGTGCACTGCTCTCTGGGGTTTTGTGCTCAAAGCACCCGCTGAGTGCTAGAGCTTAGACACACGCATACACTGCTGCGCATGACAAAGTGTGTGTGGTCATGTGATGTGCGTTTTTAGCAGTATAGTGTGGAAGAAGGACTTTTCAGAAATGATAGCTGTGGACGGAGCAGAGGATTGCGATGATGGTTCAGCATTGTGATGTCTATTGGCCATCAGCAATGGACAATGGCATCTTCTATCGACCCAACCCTATCATACACTACAGAGAATTTTAGCTTATTTAATTTACCTATAGCACATGTCATTGGACTGTGGCAGAAAACTCTTCACAGAAATGCCAACTGGCCCAGGTGGGACTCGAACCAGCGGCCTTCGTGCTGACCTTCTAGTAACAGTGCTAACTGCGCCACCCCAAGGTATGAAATTCTCTTTCAAATTTTCAAATCATTGTTAAAAAATTGTTGTGATTGTAAAACTGAATTATTTCACCAAAACTTTATTAAAGATATTAGTGTTGTGCTGTCTATGAATGAATATATAGCATTTTTTGTTTATCTGTGAATAAAATAAGTTTATTAATTAAATTAATACATAAATAAAATGAATAAATTATATAAAAAAATATAAATAAATAAATGAATGTAAACAACACCCTTTTTTATTAGATATCTGGAACAAATGACATTAATGGTTTACAGAATAAAAAAATAAAAAATAAAATAAAAAATGTTTGAGCCAAAGGCGTAATTGTAAAACATAAATTCATAGAAGCTAAAAATATAGTGTAGAAAAGCAAATGTGATCCCATGTGTGCTTTATTATAGAGAAGAACATAAAAAACACCCCCAAAACACAGTGCAGCTTCCCTTCCCCTGCTCTCTAGAGCATTACATTAGTTGTGGAAATCCTGTAGCTAAAGGGCTAGCAGCCTTCACTTGGGTTTTGAATCAACACCTCGTCACAGTCTATTAAGAGTCTGATTGCCAGGTAATTATTATGCTCCCAAATTAGATCGGACCACATTGAAAGTAAATTAAATAATCATGCTTTAACAGTTGCTCATCCAATGGGATGGCTGTACACACACATTAAGCTGATGCCAAAGACGCGTCCATAAAGGTAGAACGGGAAATCCCTAAGGCTCAGGTTGATCACGAGGCGCACGCTGCGCTCTGACAAAGTAAATGACATCAAATATGCTAATAAGAATCCTGAAATTGCGAATTAGGAGGAGAAAGCTGAACACGTCTTAAAAGAATGTGACATTGTATCTCACACCTTATAATTTTACACTTAAAATAATTATGACTCATTTGGAACTCACGGCTGCGGGAATGACCTAAGGTAACGACAAATGGATTATAAATGGAATCGCAGCACTTTCCTTTTCTCCTGCTCTAACTTAAGGTCAGATGACAGGCTCGATGAAACGCCTTTATGCATAATTCATCTGTTGCAGTCATTTGTATGAGACAACGAATGCTATGAATATACCATTACCTTGATTATAACTTCATCTGCAATGAAATATACCGCAGTGAGCATCGGCGTTATTCACCACTGCCTCCGCGCCGGAATCATTTTTATTATTCATTGAATTGAGTAAGCGGCGACCGAGGTGATCCATAAAAGCTATCGTGTGAGGAAGTTTTTCCTATTTTTGCTGAGTAAGTGGCCAGGAGGCCTGTTTACGCATAATGACCTGTATGTGTGTCTACAGGAGAGGCGGACGAGTTTGTGGGGTATTTAGAGAAAGGCCGGCCTGTGGCAGCTGGGCAAGGAAAGAAATACAGCCAGCCTCACTGGCACTAAAACACCCACAGATTTTCAGATACGCTGCTCTGGCATGTGTGTGTGCTATTAAGATGCGCAAACAGATGATATTGTTTTTTTTATTATTAAAGTGATCACTCTTCCACCACTATGTGGGACAACAATATGGTACTGTCTGTATTGGGATACATGTAGATATACTGTAAGTCCAACTCAGACATTACAAATATGCAAGTTCAAATGAAAAAAAATGCTAATTCAAAAGCTTTACAATATATACTACAACATGCTTTTTGAAAGATTCAAGTTCTTTCAGTTGCTCAAACAAGACAGTGAAGATAAACATATGTATAGTGTGTATAGGTATAATTATATAATGAAGGATTTTATAGTATATAGCTTTTTATTGTACATAAAAGGTAGCAGTTACAACAATAATAGTTATCAGCAATTGTTGTGAACATTGACAATAATAAGAAATGTTTATCAAGGAGAAAATCAGCATATTAAATTGAACATGTGACTAATGCCGAGTTCAGACTGCATGATTTTCAAACTAGTCGTGTCACGGATGTTTATCTGGGATAGCGTTCCGTCGGTGCTTTGTTTACACTGCAAGATGTATCAGCGACAGAGTGGTCCACACTGCATGACTTTAAAATAGAAAGAATCGCCAACAACTTTGTCCAAACTACATTTCACAACCAAACATACATGAGAAGACATAGAAACAACGCAAGGTCATGTAATATATATCTTTTTATTAACTACATAATGAAAAAGATGCCTTTAGTGGGCTACCAAATGTACTTATTTACAATTTCTCTTAAACATTTTTATTTTTCGATCCGGTTGTTTTTTTTATTGCTCAGATGACTCGTCAAACAGACACAGTGCTACTGCCAAATGTCCAGTAGTTTTTCCTCAATTTCTTGGGTCAAAATAAACTGAAAAGTAGCACTTTTAACTTCTCTCCCAACCTCCCGCTGGCCTGCAGGTACCCAGTAGTGGATGCTGCTCTCTCATTGGCTGTAGGTCATCGCCGATGTTATTTTCAACCAAAACGTATTTGTCGGCGATTTCTCAAAACCTGTCGCAGAGTCAAAATCAGGGCTAAAACCATGCAGTCTGAGCTCGGCATTACACTGCATTGCTTTGATTGCGTTGCTTTGGCTTTTTCGGGGTTAAATATTGTGATCTTCTGATTGCAACAGAGAAATACTGGGAAATGTCTCTAGACTGTTGGAATTTCATACCGTTCAGCCTTATAATCTTAAATATATCTTATATAAATATATAAATCTTAAAGTAGCTCCTTACACAAAAGCATTTTTACTCTGTGTTAAATTTTCTCTCTTATATACACGTTTATGCCGTATCTAATCTATCTATCTATCTATCTATCTATCTATCTATCTATCTATCTATCTATCTATCTATCTATCTATCTATCTATCTATCTATCTATCTATCTATCTATCTATCTATCTATCTATCTATCTATCTATCTATCTATCTATCTATCTGTCTGTCTTTCTGTCTGTCTGTCTGTCTTTCTATCTATAAATGTGAGCCAGATAAGGTTTTGTCATCACCTTAGACACTTTTATACCGTGTCTGTCTGTCTGTCTGTCTGTCTGTCTGTCTGTCTGTCTGTCTGTCTGTCTGTCTGTCTGTCTGTCTGTCTGTCTGTCTGTCTGTCTATCTATCTATCTATCTATCTATCTATCTATCTATCGAATACTGTTTAAGTTTCCTTTAGAGCCTAAAGTAACCAGTTATTGGTGGCAAAGAAAAAGAGAAAAAAAAAGAGAAACATATCGATAGGCAGATCCTTGACTGACAAAAATAAAACAACAACCACAACAAGAACAAGATGTATGATATAAAATTTCAGTACAGAAAAAAAATATGCTGATTAATATCATCATAATTTTTTAAAACTTATTTATTGAGGTACACCTACTATTTTTTATCATTAGCAGACATGTACATTAAACATCCATCGGATGGAATTACATTAATCTGCTTACGTTGCAGTCTCCAGAATGCATGTGTATGAATCAATGTCACATTGAGCGGACAATATTTGCACCCATTTCCCCAATGATTTACACTAGTGAGAGCACATTTGTCAGAAATTACCACCTTGTGATGTTTTATGATGACACACACACACACACACACACACACACACACACACACACACACACACACACACACACACATATATATATATATATATATATATATATATATATATATTTATATATATATATATATATATATATATATATATATATATATATATATATATATATATATATATATATATATATATATATAATACTCTGAAATATACAGCTTTCACAATGAACTACACAGAGAAATGAGCAAAGGTTGGAAAAGTGTTTGTTTTGTTTTAACAATGTGGAAGCTGAGATTATTAAGTGTGTCACACACATCAAATTTTATAAAATGCAGTTAGAGTGACCATATAATTACTTTATCAAACAATATTTGTTTTCAACAAGCACCCGCTGCATTTAAAAGTAGACACTTCAAGCTTACTATAAATTTGTGTCTGATGTCTGTGTTTTTTGTTTTCGCAGTGATTCAATGCATTACTGACGCACTTCTAAAACAGTTCGCGGAGAATGCTTACACTCTTTATTATCCTTATTTTGCAAAAGCACACATGTTTGTTGCCATTGTGATTGTACACATTAAAAACTAGACACCTACAGTAACAGATTTGATTGATGTACTGATCTTATCTCTTTTCAGCATTATGTGGAGAAGATGCATCAAAACGCATATACGCTGTCTTCGACTCCTGGGGGTTAAAGCTATGAAGGACAAAAATATCAGTGTGTGGGGTTTTATTGTTTATGTCATTTACACTCTCAGAAATAAAGATCTAAAATTTTATTTTTCATGCACAGAAATGTGCTTCTAGAGGTCTCATGAAATTAAAATAAAGCTTTTTAGATGTTAGTATCAGTATTTTTATTTTTAGGATACCTATAAGCTAGTGTGCTCCAAAACATTGACACAATTTGCGTTTAGATGATATAAACCTGATATAAACATGTAAAGCTTGTAGTCTGTCACTTCCGTTTGAATGGCTCAATGATTTTTCTTCACATCACCTCATACTTCAGTTTCTCATCAAATCGTAACTAATCAAATGCTCCCCAGCAACTAAAGTACTTTTTAGATACATGCCTTGCCCCTTTCAAGACACTTCTCACTGATGCGCTTGAGCTTAACCACTCTCACTGGCAGAGCATTGATAAAGCAAAACACTATTAGCTGTTTTGTTTTTTAAAAAGGGGAGGAGCTACAATATGTCCCACCCTCTCTTCATCTTTAGGTTGAGATTACAGCAAACATCGAATAGAAATACACATTTTAAATCACTTCACAGCAGACATTTAAGGTACAATATCCTATTGTATTGAAAATACAACTATGAATCCTTTTTGTTGTATTTTTTTAACAGTAATATGAATAAGAACTCAATTAACATTTTGATTAATTTGTGTGTGCGACGCTGTGGATGCTTGAATTGCGACACTAATAAAGGGCAAATAACATACGTCTTTATGGTAAGATTTCACACATAAATGCAAACAACAATCATGATTGGTGATGGAGTAAAGAAAATTAATCTAAATAATGTACATTTTTTTATTCAAAATGTGAATCTCTTTGCTGAAAAAAGGTTCCCGACCCCTGCTTTACATATATATAACTTTAAGGTTTAGATTGTTACACTAACATGTAGCCTAACGTGTCCAAGGGACAGTTTTGCACCTTTATTTCTGAGAGCATAAGATTTGCAGTCACATTTTATTTTGATGGTCTGTTTGCTGAATTTAAGTTACATTGCATCCACATGCCAACTAATTATCATTAGATTATATGTAGACTGTTAGGTTGGGGTTAGGGTTAAGATTAGTGTTTTGACATACTTGAAAAGTTTCTTATAGTCAGTTAAATGTCTGTTTAGCAGCAGTATCAACAGATATTTAGCAGACAGTCTATTAATTCTCAAATGGACCAGCAAAATAAAGTGGTACCCAAATTGCTTCTATGTACAGTAATACAATACAAAAGTGCACACAGTAAGAAAGCTACTTTTCAGAATATCAGTGCACATACTGTGGCACGATTGCAAATGTGATACTAATTTTAGTTTTATTTTAAAAAAAAAGTTGATAGTAGATTAAATACATTTTACACACAATATTGTCATTTTGAAGGTTTAGTTGGTATTGCAACATTATTGGTAGTTTAGTCTGATTGTTATTGATATGATTTTTGTAACTGCACAATGTGCATTACTAAAAAATGAAAACACTGTAGGTGTGCAAATTCATAAAAACTACAAACTTAAAAAAAATCTAACTGTTTTTAAAATTAAATCATAGGTGTGTTGCAGAATCTTGCGCCATGTCTACATCAGACGCTATCTATATTTTCAGAAATGCTGTCTACATTGAATGGGGCAAATAATTCAATGCTTGTCAGAAATCAGTTGCAGCGTGCTGAATCTAGATTATAGTGGGCTCTATTTTCAGTCATGCTGTGTCACTCTTGTCTGACATAGACAGTGTTTGGGGCACAATTTGAACGTGAAATAATTTGACTTTAATTTTGCAGCTGCTGGCATAAGTTGGCTACAATGACCTCGTGCAATGATTTCTGTTTGTTGTTTTGTTTTAATTGTGTTTTAGTTTAGTGTAGTTTACTGTGTTTTTTGTTTTATTTTAAGTGGATCAACTCGAAATATGGAGACATCTTCAAAACTACGTACAGATAATATTCACATTCTCAAATGTAAAGCATGCAAATAAACAATATATAAGGGTGTTTTCTAAATCAACACAATTTTGTTAGACTTAAGAATCAATATATTTTTACCCAGCTCTATTAGTTATGGTCCAATGCACATTAAAAAATACCACACAACCACATATTCAACTAACAGACGATCAGCCTCACGGGTGGTCGGCCTCCACAAACGCTGTATATATTTACTTCTGCTGCTCTGCATCTCACATTCTCCAGGAGTGCCAGTAATAAATTAACATCTCAGAACTGGACCATTTCCTGTTCTCCTGAATCCCGACGCTGGGCTGAAAGGATTTCTCCCCCTCGGCTGCCGCAGCCTGTGGCTTATTATGCTGTTATGAGTCCATTCAGAGAAAAACTCTGCTGTTAAAGTGATTTAGCGTGATGGCTTGGCAGAGGTGAAAGGAAACAATACCGAACTGTGCACCAGTAGTACCACTGTACATGACTCCACTTGGCCTGCTCCCTTCCTAATGTGGCTCCACCAGCTTGAGCTCTCCGAGCTATTAGATAGAGAGCACATTTCCCCACTCAACTCCTCACAGAATCTATAATGAGAGTGCTGCTGTATGAGATGGCGGCCTTATAAATAGACTCACGCACAAACAAACACACTCATATGAATGAGCATACTGTATATTGTTTCTGAAGAGCCCAGCTTTCCTACTGCCAGCCAAAATGAACCAGTGCTGCCAGCGAGTGCACCTGGCGTTCATTTCACCCTGTCACCGCTGACATAAACCCACCATTACGGACACCCACATGGCTCCAAAAGCACATGCAGAAGGTTTGTGCACTAAGGACCTGATTTACTAAAGGTTCATGTCAATAAAATGCGAGGACTGCAATTAACTTTTTGCACCGAGAGGCAATTTTGGACCACTCAAATTCATTTTTATGTTCAAAAAGGCAACATTATTGAAATAATCAGTGTTGTCTCCTTTCAAATATCCAGGTTCTTCAATAGTGCAATCATACGTTTTGCAATCACCCAACTGTGTTCAAGTTATGCACTGTCAGAGTCACTAAAGACAATGCTGCATTTATGCATATAACTTATTAACACAGACAATTTTATTGGCGACAACAGTAAAAATATTTAAATAAATTCTGCAAATCTTAAAATTGTGAAGCCTTTTGTTGATTTTGGTGGCCTCAAACCTCATACTAATTTCCAAAATGAAACACATCATTTTAAAAACCTTGCAAACTTGATAATACATGCAATAATCATGCCAGAATTGTGCCAAAAACAAACAATGGTAGAACAAACAAACAAATTGGTAAATTACGGTTACACATGGCAAAGTGCTTCATCAACTCTGAAAATCATTCAATTAGTCAATTAGTATAACTAAAAGGCAGGTGGCAAAGGAGAGACTGAAAAATAAATAATTAAAGTACAACATTGCTTGACTGTGAACAAAGATTTAGAGAATATGAAATTATTTCTTGTGAAAATGTTTTATTCAAAATAATCTTTTAAATATCCAAAGCATAAAAAAGAGGTCTTGAACTACCTTAGTCTTTTTTTAATTTTGTACTGTTCTTTAAGGTTTACTTATAAAGTAATCAACATTTTTTACATCTTATTTTAGAAATAATTGCTTATTTTATGTTCTGTTTTTGACCTCCTCCATCAGAACACTCTGTTCCCATAAACGTAGTCAATTGTAGTCTCAGAAGTAAACACTAACTGATTGGCTAACATTTTTGATTATGAACAAAGCCAAACTGGCTGTGAACTAAAAGTAAGGTTTGAGCTTCTGTGGAGGCAGAGCTTTTCCACACTATTACATCCTAAAGAAGAACATTCCAGAACCTTGTGTTTATGGTTGGCTCCTTCAATACAAGCTGATATTAGAAGAACCACAAAAGGTTTCGTTCTAAAACTCTTGAAAATTATATTATATTACTCTAACCCCTTATATGTAAAATGATTAAGATACTTTTTTTCAGTTCTTGACCCCTTTAATAATGACAATAAGAAGGTTTTGAATCAATGTGAGAGTCTTTGATCAGTGGTTTTGGTTGATATTTTGTATTAACAACAATTTTTGTCTAGGGCAAATAGCCTTTTAAGGGACCCAACCCATTCTGGCCATAGTTTGCTTATGCTCATGCTATCAGGCAGGCGTAACAAAAGCCTGAGGAGCAAATCAGTGAGGTTTCATGATAGTTTTTATCCTGTCATTATGAGTCTTTTAAATAAGACCATATTTTAAATACTATTAATAGCTAGTTTGTATTAATAAATCTATAAATAGTTAAACTAGACCACATTGTTAATATTATAACTATTATAACAAAACTATAAATTATATGCAAAAGTTATTTAAGTATTATTTATTTGATTCTTTGATTTTTTTTTTAATTGGGTTGTATTTTATATAACTATATTTTCATATATTTATGAAATTATAAAAGCTTATTTATGATGTTAGATTTTTATAGTATTGGATGGTTTTTTCTTTCACGTTCTTGTTGGTTCTGATGTAACGTAATTCTGTTCTGCATTACACTTTATTGTGATGTTCTGAATGACAAAAATAAAGTAAACGGAAACTTAACTGAAACTGGAAAATAGTATCTATAGTTTTTTTTTTTTTTTTTCTGGTATAGAAGCCAATGTTCATTTTACAAGTAACGTTTTTCAAATCTTGCAATCTGACCATGCGTACATCAATGGTAAGAAGTAAAACTGCTGTCACATTCTAAAATTAAGTAAAAAAAGAAAAGTGGTGAAGTGATGGCAACAAAAACAATGCAAGTCAACAAAACAAAACAGCATTTTTTTTTTGTCTTTGTGAATTATGAATCAGGCTATATTGTCCTCTGTTTGACAATATCCCAATCAACAGCTCATCACAGAGAGTGAGCTTTTAATTAAATCAGTTCCAAGTAGCAGGCAGTCACATAAATAAAGGCTAGTATAGACTCCTACTTTGGTATTTTAGTAAGAATCAGCATGAGTGTGCTAGCATTTGTTTGTTTAATTACCTGTCTATATGGATAGAATTTTTCAATTGTTGATAATTTAATAATTTTAAAGGGTCTACTCATGCACCATGCCTCATTTATCTCACCAATTAAAAGCTTCATGCAAATTTTCATTGACAATCTTTTAAAAATACAGTTTATGAAATGTATTAAATGAACATGTCTGTTTAAAAGCGTCACAACAGATGTACGCACTTCAGTCATCTTCATTGTTTAGTCAGTACATTCATCAACTATGACATACAGTTGTCATTGTAAACTTGAAGGCTGTAGCCTTGGGTTTTAGAAATGAGAAATGCCATTTATTTGAATGGCATACTGAGAAAGAGGGAAATAAAAATAAAATAAATAAACCAAAAACATACTGCAAGTTCCAGTAGTATAAGGTAAAAACAATTTACATGTGCCATAAAATAAAAATTCGGATATACCAAGGCATAACTGAATAATAAGAGTTCAGTACATGGAAACGTGTTTGAGTGTGGTGTGCAATGGGCTTTAAAAAGTAGTTCTCAGACAGCCATCTGTTTACAAAATGCTAAATTTAAGGGTTATATAGAGGTCTGTTTAACTGCATCTTTTGTTAGTTTAACGTGTATGTTGTGAGATTTGTTGTGTATGTTTGTGATACACATGTAAGCTACCAATTAGATGTGTTTAATGCACATTTTGCATTGTGACATATTATTTAGCTCTTACTATGCTTTCTCTGGAGTAAAAGAACACCAGTATGCTTTATAAAAGTCATCTGAGATTGATATTCATTCCTGTCTGTGTTTTCCTTTATGTTATATTATGTGGTAACACTTTACAATAATGTTGAATATTAGTTAATGTTGGTTAATGCACTTACTAACATGAACAAAGAGTTAACTATTCATTTATTACAGTATTAGTTCATGTTAGTTGGAAATAAAGTTCATTGTTAGTTTATGTTAATTCACTAATGTTAACAAGCATGAGTTTGGATTTTAATAAACAGTAAATGTTGAACTAGATTAATAAATGCTGTATAAGTGCATTATTAGTTCATGTTAGTAATACATGAACTAAGAAAACCTTATTAGTGTGACTGTTAAAGCTTCAAAACACATCTCTAATCAGGTCCCCTTTGTTGAGTATAATTAAAATGTAGCTTATATTTCGTCCACAGCACAATTATGGATCAAATTAGGTTACTCTGGTGGCTTAAAGAGCCTCCTTCTAGCTAAAATAAACCTCTCTACCACCTCAGTTGAAAATAATTTAAAATATAGTTTGTATAAGATCAGCATTATGGAAAGACTCCATAGTGTGTGTTTGGGGGTGAGATGGGGAACAGCTCCTTAATATTCATGGCCATTCCATATATGATAAAAGTCAAATATTCTATAGGTAATTTTTGTGGTTACAAATGAGCATAAAAATGTAAAATTTCTTGAGAATTTAAACGTACCTTAGCCACATGCCTGTAATTTGTAGATATCTGAGAACAAAATGCACTCTATGGCACCTTTAAGGACATATTTGGTAAACAGATACTAGATCTGAGTGGCTGTAATGTCAGTCAGATTACATTAGCATTGGCCGATGTATCAGAGGAACACATTAGTGGAGTTATGGCTAGTATTTTATTCATCTCTGGCAGCCATCAACTCACTCTCTAATAAAGTTTAGAGTAAATTCCAGTACATTTCGAAGTACAGAACGCTGATTCCTCATGTGTTTTTTTCTGAGCTAGTGGAAAGATTTGTTCTGCATCAGTATTAACAAAATCCTTAGTTGACCTTCTCTATTTATGTCTTTAGAACATGTAAAATATTCATCTTTAGCTGTGTGCTTGATGGCCTTGACAATGTAAAAATAATAATACTAAAAGCTTGTGACACATCTACAGAAAATCTGAAGTGCGGAATGTGCAGTGTGTTCAGTTTTCTGTGAGTCTGCATATGGTTTATCAAGAGTGATAAAAGGGAAGGTCAGGGGATTTTTGTCACACAATCAGCTGAACCAATAAAAGATGAGCTATGAGGGGGGAAAAAAACATACTGTACAGTGTTCTTGACCATCACTTATCCAAAATGACCGTACATGATAACTACATTTAAGAAAGCTAAATGTCTTTAATGTCTGCTCTAATGTTTTGGTTAAAATGGTGAGACTCTCAACAAAACAAGATACTGCATACATTTATTTTTTAGAGAATATTAATATTATTCCACAAATTTTGAGTTTATCCAAACCCAGAAATTACATTCATTCATTTTCCTTCGGCTTTGTCCCTTATTTGTTTAGGGGTCGCCACAGTGGAATGAACCATCAACTATTTCGACATGTGTTTTACGCAGTGGATGCCCTTCTTGTCACAACCCTGCACACATGCACTCATACACTACGGTCAATTTAGTTCAGTGAATTCACTTAAAGCACGTCTTTGGACTGTAGGCGAAACTGGAGTACCCAGAGGAAACCCACACGAACATGCAACCTCCACACAAATGCAAACTGGCTCAGCCTGTACTAACCATTGAGCCAGCATGCCACCCATCACAATTAACAAGTATCTAATTCAAACCAATAACCATGTGAACACTAGAATAATTTCTGGGACACAGAGACCATAACAACATTTATTTTACACACTAAATCTATTAACACTCTTCACTATATCATTATCACCTTTCCTTCACTCACATAATAGAGTACCAATGAGTGTGTTTACCAAATTACACTTAATAAGCAAGCGGTGCAACAGTGTTAATGCATTGACCCATTTTCCAACATTAAAGAAAGTTCATAATCGGCTTAAAGGGTAAGTTCAGCCAAAAATGACAATTCTGTCATCATTTACTCACCCTACACTTGTTCAAAATCTATTTCAGCTTCTTTCTTCACTGTAAAAAATGCAGGGTTGCACACAATTCATTTATGTTGTCCCAAAACAAGTTGATTAAATTACACAATTAAGTAGATTGAACGTCAAACAATTAATTTAGAATTGTGTTGTTTCCGCTCACTTTAAATGAGCACTTTTAACAAGCTGAATCTATAATCTTACACTACACTCAAAAAATGAAGCTTGCTGTTTGCTCAAACTACTTACTTGAAATGAGCTGAAACAACACAATTCTTGTGATTTTTTGTGATAATTGTTTTATGTTTAATCCACTTAAATGTGTAAAAACTAATACATTAACTTAATTCCTTCATGTTGTCCCAATACAAATCGATTGTGTGGAACCCAGCCTTTATACAGTAAAACGTGATTAGTTACCTTAAGCGAGTAAACCAATGACTTTAAAAGCAACAAGTTGACTTAAAAAAAATAATGCAAGTAAAGCATTGTAACTTGAAACTGTTAAGTTGACTTACTTTTTATAATTATGCAAATTGTTCTTACTTTTTTCAGTCAACTAACCCCCTTTTTACAGTGTCAGGCTATTTTAGCACATCTGTTTTCACATAATTACTGTAATTATCACTATATTACATATTTGCTGGTTCATTTAGTCTATAAAATCTACAATTATAGTCTGAATTTAGAAGACACACTGGAGTCTGGAAGAGCAGAGTTATTTTACTGTATGTCATTTTGTTAGATACAGAAAAGCTGGGAAAAAGTTTGTATAAAGGTGTATTAGAAAAAAGGTGTATTAGAAAAAGTGATTTGTTTACTTTCATTTAAAAAAACAAACTGTTAAGTTAGAGTCAACTTAACAGTTCCAAGTTACAATGCTTTTTTTTTTTTTTTTTTGTAAAGTCAATTGGTTTACTCGCTTTAACTAACTAATCACTTTTTACAGTGTACAATACAATTGGCTGCCATAGTATTATTTTCCAGAAACTAACATTTTTCAGATTATCTTATTTTTGTTCAACAAAAGATTTGAAATCTTGGTTTAAAACAAATTGAGAGAGAGAGACGATGAGGCAATTTCCATTTTTAGGGGAACTATCCCTACAAGAAAAAAACAAAAAACAAAAAACAACATTTGCCACAGCTACAGTACCTATGGCCCTTACACCAATTTCGCCCAGAACGTAAACTCAATAACCTGCTTTCTGTCAGTTTACTGAAGTGTGCATGTGTGATATGTGACAAAAACACATTCTTATTGCAGATTTCAGTTTACTGAGAAGCAACAAACATTTTGCTGTAAGGAAGGCGGAAATATACCACACACTCAGCTGCTTTCCTGCTCCAAAAAAATGATAAATGCGTTTCCATCTTGTACAACAGAAATAGATGTGCTACAGACAAAATGCTGCATCTGTAACTGCATAAGAGGATCATATTTTTTTCCTACTGACATGTCTGATACACTTTTTAAGAAAACAGTTAAGGATTTATTCAACATGACAGCCAACAAATGAAATATTTCAAGATACACTGAACAAAAATTGTTGCAAATGTGATGAATTTAAACAAACAAGTTAAATTCAGTAATGTTCAACTTAATGTGTCTGGTAATTTTTAAAATCTCCAAAATATGTATATAATTTTTTAAGATTTATATAATTTTTTCTATAGAAAATAAATAAGAGTGTTTTGTATACATGAAAGGCTAATATCAATTCATAGCTTATTGGTGAAGCTATTTTCATTTTTCACAATAAACTGTTGAAATGTCATATCTACCACTGTCATTTCCATCACCACACACATTTAAAAAAAAAAAAAAAGTTAAAAAGTTCTCATCACACATTAAAAGTGTTTTCACAATGTATAAGTTCATGCTCTATTTAATATACAAATTCAGTTTATTTAGTTTCTAATAAACCAAACCAAATTAATATTAAATTTTACAGTGTGACAGCTGTACTATTCAGCATTAAACTAATGTATTTAATTGACAAAAGTATAATTATTATATATATATATATTGTGTAAAGATTCTAGGTTAAACTAGATACAAAATGATCTTGGACAATGTTAGACTTCCATAATTTATTTAATTTTGAAATTAGCTGTATATATTGAGATGTTGTGGAATTGACATTTGTCTACTTATCTAAGTTTGCCCTCTTACAGATCTTAAAACTTTTTTTACTCAACTGCACAAGGCTAAAAGTGCCTGTAGTTGAAGAATGGCCCTTAAATTCAGCTTAAAGAAATTGTTTACAACCACTTAACTTAAAAATCATTTGTAAATCCAAGGAATCATCTTTGATTATTTTTTTTACAGTGTACAAACAAAAATTATGTAATTTTTCCTTCATTAAAAGAAGATGAACTGATTCGTTAATAGGTTAGTTTACCCACAAAAATAAATAAATAAATAAATAAATAAATAAATAAATAAATAAATAAATAAATAAATAAATAAATAATCATTTACTTACTATTTACGCTCCCTCAAGTGGTTTCAAACTTTTATCAATTTCTTCTGTCGAACACAAATCAAGATATTTTGTTGAAATCTGAATACCTGTAACCACTGACATCTATAGTAAGAAAAACACATACTATGGAAGTCAATGGTTACAGCTTTTCAGCTTTCTCCAAAATAGCTTCATTTGTGTTAAACAGAAGAAATAATAAAAAAAACTCAAACAGCTTTGGAAAAGTAGTATAATGAGTAAATAATGAAATAATTTTCGATTTTATATCCCTTTAATAAAAGTTCTGTAATGTCTACCTGCATCGCAAGGTAATTGTTTTGCATGTAAACCAATACAACAGGATATTTCAATAAACGGATTTCTCTCAGTTCTCAGTGTGTTGTTGAGCATTTAAGCATGTTCAGTGATCCTCAGTACTGGAGTTGCTGTAATTTTGCTCCTCATGGTTTGTTAAGCACTTTCTGTAGTGGTCACAGGAGACCAAGAGCAGTAGATAGTGCACCTGTGTATTGCTTATTTTGGCCATGCTGAGGAACATATGCCCTGCGCCGCCCTGCCGTCTTCAACTCATCTCTACCATGCTCGACCAGTCATTCTGTATGCGTCTCCCCACCGAGGATTTCATGGCCAATTGAACTCGCCCAGCACACATTACACTGGCCCAGCATGCACTGCACGCACACAATGCAAAACACACACACGCACTTGGAGCGTTAAGACTGCTGGCAAAATCTGTTTTATTTGAGGGGGTGGCGATTGTGCGCCTCCGTGGGGTGTGCAAAATATGCCATCAACACACCACACCCACGTGATGAAGGGGAAAGAGCTGTTACAAATGTGCCTTCAGAATCAGTGGTACGGTTGTATTTTCAGCATCGCAATATGTTTTCTGATCATAATGGGTTATTCTGTTTAGAGCCTTTGCTGCGTTCCAAATTATATTGTGTTGGTTATTGAGGCTGTGCTGTGTGTGTGTGTGATTTGTTACTGCACATACAGGTGTAAATGGGGTCTGTCCATTTTTTGGCCACTTTTGGAGGTAGTTGAAATTGCTTAATTTTCATAGTGTAAGCGTTTGTGTCGTTGAATGCGTTTAAAGATCCACAAGATGACTACTTTTGGTCTACCATAAAATTATTAATTAACACTACAGGATGTGCTGTTGAAGTGCACTGAGAATACAGGACTAAAATATGTCATCTGATTTCATAGGTTTGGTTTAAAGGTGAAGATTGTAGGTGCATGTAAAAGTCACATGGTCATTCTTTAAAAATATTAGCATTTATTTTGCAGAAACTAACCACCTTCGATCATAATAATGCAGGTGCTATTAGAAGCCCTACTGTATTTCACAACTCAAAAAAGGTCTCAAAATCTGCCAATCCAAATATCCTGAATCCACAGTTTACATCATGTGGCCGCTCTTGTTGTGGATAACATGGAAATGTCTCTTTTGATTAAAGAAATGACAGTGAATTATGTTCAGAGTTCCTAAGTTTAAAATAGGCTAACAGTGAGTTAAACTATAGTATAAGATAACACACACAGCTGTCTAGATAAATGAGCTATACAATACACAGTTGATCACCTAGGCCTATTACAGTATTATTAAAAAATTGTACTAAAAGAAAAAATTACAAGAAAGAATACCACGTTAAAACAGAAACCTATTTTATCGAAGTGCCTTCATTTTAGAATTTTAGGATAGATGGTTGGATGGAGTAGAGTAGATTAAAAACAGTTAGAAAGACATAGATGGATGTAGAGTAGAGTAGAGTAGGAGTGAGTAAAGTAGAGTGAGTAAATTAGAGTAGAGTGAGTAGAGTAAAGTAGAGTGAGTAGAGTAGAGTGATTAGATTGGAGTAGAGTAGAGTGGAGTGAGTAAAGTAGAGTGAGTAAATTAGAGTAGAGTAGAGTGAGTAGAGAAAGGAGAGTGATTAGATTGGAGTAGAGTAGAGTGGAGTGGAGTGAGTAAAGTGCAGTAGAGTGTATAGTAGAGGGAGTAGAGTATAGTTGAGTACAGAAAAGTAAAGTGAATAGAGTAGAGTAAATTACAGAAATTACAGTGAGTAGATTGGAGTAGATAAAAAACATTAAAAAAACATAAAGGGATGAATAGATGGATGGATAAATGGATGGATGAATAAAGTAAAGTATAGTAGAATAGAGTAGATAAAAACAGACATGGATGAAACAGAAAGACAGATAAAAAGACAAGGATGGATGGATGGATGGATAGATGAAGTTTGTGGTGAAGTTTTTTATTTCTCGCCACTGTGGCCACTGGCTTGCATAGTTCGGGAATTGTAAAGCTGTGCATAGATGGATTACTCTTCAGTGTTTGGACTCCCGGCATTGAATATTAAAACACATTGAATTGAACTGAGTTAATCTAAACTGAACTGAACTTAAACTCTAAAAACTGAACTACACTGTTTCAATTCACTATAATCTTCTATTTGAAGCTGCTTTGACACAATCTACATTGTAAAAAGCGCTATACACATAAAGATTAATTGAATTTAATTGAATCGGACAGACAGACAGACAGATAGATAGATAGATAGATAGATAGATAGATAGATAGATAGATAGATAGATAGACAGATAGACAGATAGATAGATAGATAGATAGATAGATAGATAGATAGATAGATAGACAGATAGACAGATAGATAGATAGATAGATAGATAGATAGATAGATAGATAGATAGATAGATAGATAGATAGATAGATAGATAGATAGATAGATAGATAGATAGATAGATAAAGAATAATTAATAGTATTAATTGTAATAAAACTGTTTTTGCTAATTGGAGTCTTTATTTTACCAACATGCTAATGGCCGACTCTCCTAAAATTATTTTCAAGTGAAGTCTTATGCTGGTTTTCTAAAACAGTTGGAGTGTGCCAGCTATGTAGGCAGCAGACACTGAAGGCAGTTCACAAGGTTTAGGACTAGAGTTTATGTGCTGTGCTGCGGCATTTCTCATTCGCAAATCGCTTTGAACAACAGTCTAAATGAATAAATGTAAATGCTCCATTTTGTTGATTTATGCAGCACATTTCAGCCGTGCCGAACGTGAGCTGTTCAAAACATTCTGTGATAATCATCAACCCAGTGAAAAACAATGAAATGAACTCTGAAAACAATCTGGTCCAACAGCACTGTAGCGTTTCTATATGTAAATTTGTTTATAGAGGTGTGAAGCTTTCAGTGTAACAGTGTGAAGTCTTCTCAGCGTTTATTAGGAGTCCAAGCACTAGAGGAATTAATTATAAAAGAATGTATTTTTTTCTTTTTCTGCCACAAAAAATAAATAAGTAAATACAATGCCTAGCAAATCAAAGCGATAAGTTCTTGAAACACCAAATTTGCAGGATAGTTCCAAATCTTCCCCTAGTCATACCATAGGTGGCGCTTTAGTACATACTTTTACATTTCCGATAATATCAAAATGGTAAAAGTTACTTGCCAACATAAATATTTCTTTCTTTTTTTTTTTTTTATATGATTTTCAGAGTGAAGCTGAACAAAACTGATTTTTATATTGGATTCTACATATATATAATATCAAAAGATTATAGAGTCATAAAATTTGTTTAGAATATATGGGTTATTAAGTTCATGAAGCCATGACTATCAAATAAATTTGCTTATATCTTCTTAACAGTTTAACTTTTAAGTTTTAAAATTATTAAGCATCTTTTGTCATTAAGCACTTAGATGGAACAAATATGATGTGCAAATCTCTAAATGACCCTGGTAAAAACTCAAAATGGCCCCAGACCACAGCATGTTGTATTAATGTTGTCCACTAAAGGGAGACAACTAATTCTTTTACATTACAAAGTTCATTATGTATGAAGTTCATTAGATTACAAAGTATGGTTCATTAGATTAACTAGGCATAACATTTATTAGAGTTTCATGAAGTTTTAAGGTTAAATAAATCTTAGCAGTTTACAAAGATATCCAAAATACCTTCATATTTATTTCATATCATAAATTCAAAAAACATTTGTCAGGTTGTCAGGCATGACTGAAGAAGCACACTGTATGTCTTTTGTTATACTAATAAATAGAACTATCATTCAATTTCCTTCAGCTTAGTTGTTTAATTCATCAGTGGCCACCACAGCGGAACGAACTGCCTACTTATCCAGCATATGTTTTTTTTTACAGCGGATATCCTTCTAGCTGCAACCCAGTGCTGGCAAACATCCATGCACACTCATTCACACTATGGCCAATTTTAGTTAAATCAATTCACCTATAGCGCAAGTCATTGGACTCCGAAGCACACAGAGAAAACCCACGCCAACACGGTGCGAACATGCAAACTCCACAAATAAATGCTAACTGACTCAGCCAGGACTCAAACCAGCGACCTTTTGGCTGTGAGGCGACAGTGGTAACCACTGAGCCACAGTGTTGCCCATAAATGTAACAAAAAATACTTATACAGACACTTTAACACTCATACTAGATTTAAACTTGACCATACCTTAATACTCTCTACACAAGCATTTCCCAGCAGGCACCATGACATCAGTGGCTATTAAAATGTCCCCACCAATAATTAAATTCACAAAAAAAATAGATTTCACTGTTAATATTAACCTGGACATGCAGAAAGGGTTAAATCTTGTCTCTTCTTGAGTCGCACTGCCACCAAACACATATGAACATTGTGATTGGCTGTGCCTTTCCCCGCTGTCATGTGAAAGGCTGTAGCTGCAATCAGATGTAATAGCGGCAAAACTGTGCAGGGGAATTGACCCTTCGCTAAGCCACACCCAAACCGCCACCCACTAATCGTGGCTTTGCAACTGTAGCTACGCGCAGGGGCTCTGTCAAGCTTTCGAGTGAGTGCATGTGGATTGTGCAAATCTGACACCCGGTATCCTTAAAATTTGGACGTGATGTTGGTTTGTTGGTTTTGTTTTGATATTCCTGACACATTCAGTGATAGACTGACGGCAATAACTCACACACCTCTTACCCCAAACAGATCTAAACTGTGTTTCCTACAAAAACACAAAGCAGGTTATGTTTCACAGCTGTCTTTTTCTTTTTTATGCTCAATATTATGAGTAATACTCTGTTTAAGCCTTTGCCATAGTAACGTTAGTCATACTAATAGCGAATAGGTCATAATGGCATGAGTTATTGATCCCAAAAATAGGAATCTGCGAATTTGTTGCTAACTTTACTGAACTTCATATTTCCATCTGTTTCAAGCTACGAATATTTGAAATTACAAATCAAAAAAACAAAACCGAGATATGATCACAAACTGAGCACTTGTGATCAATATACTTTACCAGCAACTGTTTTTCATTAATTTATAAAGCGCACACAAACATAATAGGTAACTTACTGTACATTGTTATGGGTCAATGATGCTAAAATTCAGCACAAATCCATCAGTTTCCCCTTTCTGGCTGTTCTTTCGATAAATGAACTAACGTTATGTGAAAGCACTGTCCATGTGTGTTTCCTCGTTGGTTAGTATCGCTATATTTCATCGCACAACATTAATCAATCAGGCTTTATAGCTAAAAATAGAGAAATCACAGTTTAATTAGTTATTGATAGATTATTTTTTAGATTTCACCTCTCCTGCTGAGAATGAGCTAAGCTGTTGAATGGTTAGCGTATGAGGCGGCTAGGCTAAGCTAGCTTCAATTTTGATTGAATTATTTTCTAATCGGTTGCCTATTGTGTTGTGAATATATCCCTGTAATGCAAAATGCAGTCTTTTTATGTCTGGCTTTCTCAGATATCTCACCTGTTCGCCAAAACTGCCTTTTTTTTATCTCTGACAATGCCTGACACCGCCACATGTACATTATAAAAGACATGCCTGGCACAAAAGCTTGACAGGCGTAGCAACAGTTACTTAGGGGGGTGGGGCTTAGCGAAGGGTCAATTTCCCATGCAAGAATAAGGTGTGTGAGGTGTGACAAGTGACTGACAAGCGCAACAAGTGACGGATGGCAGCAGCAAAAAAAAGGTGGACAAAGGAACTTTTTTCAACAAAAAGTGTAAGTCACATAAACACAAGTTCACTACTGAATGAGTCCAGAATGATAATGCCAATAATGCTTGTGTTTTTCACCGCTTTAACACACAGTCTAACGATATAGCAGACTGATATAGTCTAAGAATAATATGCCCTGAAAACTGCAGAACAAAAAGCGAAATGTTAAAGTATAAATATAATCACTGCCGGTTCTCCTAATCTCTCAGAGTAGTATGTCAAATTTCATTTGGGATGGGGGGTGTTAGATTTATCTGTTCACCCATCCCCACCAATGTCAAGAGCAAACCTATGCCCTTGCATGACATTCTGTAAGTTTGACATTAAATATCAGTCAAAACTTGATCACAATTAAATTTAGGATGGTAATTTCAGTTGGTAAAACAAGGAAGTTATTCCCACAGTTAAATTGGTTTGATGTGTATGTAGGTCAATTTGTCTTTGTAGGTTTGTTAAGATTTTTGACAATATTACCTTTTTATTGATTTTTTTTCCTATTTTTTTTTATATCAGTTTGACGTCTTTTTAACATCAATTGCCTGATACAGTAGGTTCTTGGACTTGCAATTATATTTTTAAAATAGATTTAGTCAGAATACTTTCAGTTTGGTTTCAGTGGCTTAAAGTGATTCTACTCTCAAACTGTTATGTGATGGATGCTGTACAATGGAGCTGAGGATCCATGTGCAGGTAACAGTCAAACACAGGAGCATGCAGGTACATACAGGGTAAGGCAAACGTGTAGTTAAGTCACAGACAAATAGATTGATCCGAACGGTTAACAGCAAAACCAATAAACAAAGCACAGGTCTAACATGGCTATGCAAGGCAAGCCAAAGAGAAAACATCGTAATGCACACAGATAAACAAGACTCAGCCATTAGTGTGTGTGTCTGTCCTGCTTTTAAAGTCCATGTAATCAGTTCTGAACAGCTTTAGCTGTGTTAGCAGTCAGCGGCAAACCGGAGCAGGTGTGAGTGTGTGGTGCATGACAGGATTAGTAGTCCAATGGTGAGATTTGTAGTACTGAGTGAAAGTGAATGATTCTCAGAGATCTATAAGCTTGTATTGCTGGTGATTACACAAACAAAATATTTCAACTAAGTGGTCATGATTATGCTGTAACATGCTTTTTAATTCAGTCTACAAGGCAATTTCAGTAGTAATTGAGAGAAAATAGGAAGCTCTGTATTTTCACCTTCAACAGCCTGATACAGTAGGTTATGCTTGGACCCTGATGATTGCCTTGCTGCTTACGATTATAATTTTTTATAAAATATATATATATATATATATTTCAGTTTGGTTTCATTGGCTTGGACTGACTCTACTCTGCCATGAAGCTGGAATGTTTCCCTGCTCCAAGGCCTCTTAACTAAAAGTATTTTTCGGCCAGCACTGCAGTTTACAACAGTCTCTGCGCTTGCACCATTAACTGGCTACTGTGCTCATTAGCTTGACAAAATAAGGGGCCTTGACATTTTCCAGCCCACACAGTAATGTCTACGCCTCGTAAACACACACACAAACAAACACACACACACACACACACTCACACCGCCACCACTTAATCTGGCCATCTTATTTCCGAGGGCAGTGGTCTGAGATTATAGCACTGGTATAAGGAACATTAAGGCTCTGAGTCAGAGAGACAGCAGATAAGAGAGTCGAGGGAGAGCAGTCATCCCTCATTCCCAAGATAGGACTCTCATCGCTGGGTGACTTCAGCCTGGCAGCCCTGGCACAGTCGTTTAAGCCCCTTCCAATTAGTAGCATGCAAAGGGCACAGGAGCAAGCACTTTTTGATACATTGTGCCTGGGAGCCGAGATGCATTTTGATAAATGTTTGAGGTAGATAAGGATTATTGCCTTTTAATGATAATGATGCCTTTTAGGAGAGTCATTTTCAGAAAAACAAAAATTAAAAAAACATAATTAAATAAATAAGACAAAAGCTAAATCCAAACCCACTTTAAATCCACAACTAGAGGCATTCACTAGAAATAAAAAATGGCAGCTTTATTTTTAAGTGCTGTTTTACATTCAATTCAAGAACGGCTGGGAAAACATACTGTTATCAGACCTTTATATATGTTTATTTATATATACACTAAAAACGATTTTTTGCTACTCGTTTAAAATGAGCTAAAACAACATAATTCTAGTAATTGACAGGGACAATTCATTTGTTTTATTTTCAAACTATTTAAATTGTTAAAAATGTACATTTGAACATGTACATTATTTATTTTGTGTTGCGACAACATGAAGAAATTGTGTTGGATATGTAGTTCCCACCATGCTCAGGATGGCATTAAAAGGGAAAAATGTTGATATAAAAGCAACCTTAGATCTTTTAATTAAAAGTAGAGTAATTAATGTTAGAGTTTTAACTTTACTTAGTTTGACGATTTAAAAGATTTTACATTTTGAGTTGAGGTTACCACCTTCCAAAAGAGTAATACTCTTACCTCTGTAAAAAGGTAATACTCTTACCTCTGTAAAAAATTAAATGAAAAAAAAGTCATGACACAACATATTTTTTTTTTGTTTTTTTTTAATGCCACTTTAACATATTTTGTTAAGTTAAGCAAAAAGTATAGCTTATTTTTGTTAGTTTGATTGATAGAAATAACTAAACAACTTCAATTCAGGGCTGGGTGATTAATCGAAAAGTCGACATTCAGAACCTTTAATCGATCAAATTTTTTCTAGCTCCGTTTTTTTATTACTTTCCCTACTGCATGTGGTCACGTGACCCCGCTCTGTTAGCCACACTTTATAGCCACATCTGATCTCTGGGCAAGTAGGACAATGGACCCATTCTTGAGCCTCAGTTTGCACTTCATTGACGATGATTGGAAACTGCGCCAGAGATGCCTTGAGATGGCATATTTTCATTAAAATCATTATTCACCATTAAAATATTTGTTTACAAAAGATTCAAGAAATGCACTGTTTAAAATATTGTTTACAAGATGCACAATAGTTGTTTTATTTAGAAGAGATACTGCTATTTTCTACTTTTAATATGAAAATCACAGAAAATAATTTATTTTGTTTACGAAAGTTTTAACTTTTTTACAAGAAAAAAGGTGACTGTATGTTTTAATTTTATTTGTTCAATGTTCAACAAATAAGCATAGTGTGTTTCCTTCAATTGTTTTAATATCAAGTAATAATGTACAATTCATGCACCCTTCTTAAACATCTCACATTTGTAACTTGTAATTGTGGTCAGTGAACTATGAGCGCAAAAAATAAAAAGTAAAATAATCTTTCATTAATCGTAATCAAGTTAAAATGTTCAATTAATCCAGATTTTGGTTTTAGGCCAATATATATATATATATGTGTGTGTGTGTGTGTGTGTGTATATATATATATATATATATATATATATATATATATATATATATATATATATATATATATATATATATAGAGCTATATATATATATATATAGCCATATGTATATATCTACCTCGGGAAGATGCTCTTTGAGAAGAAATCTCCCTGTGTAGGCACTAGGCACTCATTACACTTTACAACAGAGCCCTTGTATAGAAGGTCCACCAAACGCTTTGCTTGCAAATAACTGAAGTGCAATTGCAAAAAAAAATTAGCAATTCAAATCTGGCAAGCTGAGCTCTCCTGCTCTTCACGTAGGTCAGTGTTTAGCACTTTGTTTCCTGCTTGCCTGAGCTTTGACAGGTGATAAGAGAGGAGCGTACAGGAGAAGACAGGCCGATTACAAGGCCAGAGTCACGCCAACAACATTCTGACAATGGCGCAAAAATAAGCCACTCAGATGAGGAGAAACCGGGGGAAGAAGATAGAAAGGTAGCACAGCAAGAGCTCTGTCCATCTTGAGATGGATGAAAAGAGAAGTGTGACTGTCCATACAGCTCTCCAATAAAGCAACTCACCCTAAACCCGGCTCAGTGTGTGCAGACAAGTGGGGAACAGGCTGATGAAATCGACCATAAACAAGCCCAAACCAGCAGGCCTCTGCACACCAGCAGTATGAGATAGGGACAAACATACTCAAAGAGCTATATCTCGCTCACTCACACACACACTTACACACTTTCTCTCTTTATAAACACTGCCTTCTGCTTATTTATTTCTATATTTCACATACTGTATATATAAACGTTTAAGACATTGTTTATGCCATACTGTACCACAAATTATGACTGCCCTCACAATGATACACTGTACAAAATGGCCATGATTTTAACTGTAATAATAATATGTAAAAAGGCTTTAGTAAAAATAGTAAAATAAAATAAAAAACTATATAAATTATCTTTACTTTTCTAGTCATACCAATGTACATTAATCAAACTGCCTAAAAATGGCACATTATTATTTGCATAATTTACTGTATAACCTAATTAAGTTATTAAAATAAGTTCAAGTATTTGTTGTCATGATTTTTTGTTATATCAGTACTACAGTGAATCTTATTTTAGAGTTAGATCCATTAATGTAAAGTTAAACATACAGTTACTTTCTTTACATCACTGGTTTTATTTATTATGTTTTTCTCCTTATAAGTTATGCACATTATAATTTTATGTTACACTTATTGTTGATACTGTGTATTGCATTACTTTTTTGTCATGTGTGTTATCAAGAAGGTGTTTAGTAGTTGTGTGAATGTGCGCTCTCTAAAGTACATCGTCCTGCATACATTCAAGGCCATCCATAACCTCGCACCACCTTATTTGTCTGATCTCCTCCATATCACCACTCATGCTTGCTCCCTTAGATCCTCCTCTTCCATTCACCTCTCTGTTCTCTCTGCCGATCTCAGCACAATGGGGAGCACAGTTTTTAGTCGCTCTACTCCCAAACTCTGGAGTTCTCTTCCAAAAACTCATCTGTTCAAAAAAACCTACTCTTTATACCTGCATAATACATACTGTATCATGTCTTTGTATTTGATCATCTTCTCTATTTTTATACTGTCGGTTTATTTTTAAATTATTAAATTGTGTATGTTTTTCAGTGACTTTGGGTTTCTTGAAATGCACTTTAAATAAAATGTATCATTATTATTATTATTATTATTATTATTATTATTATTATTATTATTATCATTATTATATACTATATTTTTATGGTATATTTCAACAGTACAGTATCAGTACATTATGGCTGTGTTTGAAATCATATACTTCCATACTGGGGGCAGTGTGCAGCATCCACTTGGATGATGCGACATCAGCCACAGGACAACAACGCTCACCAGAGACCAGCTATTGGTGGAGGGTAGAGACAGTGATCGAGCCAATTTGGCGGATGTTGATGATTGGGAGGCCATGACGGTTAAGGGCAAATGGAGGGAATTTATCCAGGACACCGGGGTTTCACCCCATGGCTGCTTCTCAATTCCAAAAATGCAGAGAATGGACTCGTGTTCTTGTAAAGACCGGTTCTGCCAAGTTTCCTTAGAAGAGCAAACTCGGGAGACCGCAAGAACATCTCATCCTCTGGGAAATGAGATGCTGCATTTCTCCCTGGTTCTTCCTGATGGTAACATGACCTTCATGCATTTTTAATGGAAAATTATTTAAACATTACAGCATTCATACAACGATCTATTGTACACTTTGCACAATAAAATAAAACTAATTTCAATACAAATTTCAGCAAATAAACACCCTTAATGTGTTTATGCCTTTATTAATATTTTCATGTCAATGTTTACTTTAACTGTTTAATTTAGGGAAACTCCTGAGATAAAAAAGTTAATAGCTCTAAACTCTATGTAAAATGTTTCACTTTCCACCTTCTTTAATCAGCCCCAATGACTTCTGGGACTTCTAGATCAAGTTTTGTGCTCAAGTCTGCATTGATGCATCCTTGATATCAAGAACACATCTGGAAACTATCACGCATTCTGAATTCTTGTGGTCTTGAGTTTAGAATTGAACTTTGGCACTTGATTATTACATTACATGAGAACACGAGGACGCAAGAGCAATGAAGAATGCATATTGAGAAACAGCTCCACTCTTTAGGAGAAGCACCATGGGATTTTAATGACTACAAGAGTCAGGATTTCAGGTTAAACTCTCATCCAAAAGACATTGCTCACTGACAGTATAGTGTCCCCTTCACTATACTGGAGCATTAGGACTCACACAGACCACAGGTTGAGTGCCCCCTGTTTGCCACACTAACACTACTTTAAACAGCAACCTAATTTTCCCATCTGGTTTCCCATTTAGGTACTGACCAGGCTTAGCCCTGATTACTGCAGCTTCAGTAAGTAATTGGTCTTAGGCTACAGGGTGATATGGCTGTGGCTCATGACAAAATGGTGGATGTACGTCCGAGTTCCATTCATACTGTATAGAACGTACTTTTCTGACGGCAGAGTAATACAGTTAAATTCAAATACAGTACCCACTGAGTAGTAAGCGATTTCGGACGTAGCCTATGTTTCTCTGCTTATAGATATGCTATTTGCATATGACTGTCTCATAATTGATTGTGTTTTTGTCTGTGTAGCAAAGGAGGTAGTTGGCACTTCAAAACATTAATTATATTTACAACAATATTAATTAATGAAATATGTTAGCTTACTGTATTTTTTAGAGATTCTACTGTATCTACAATGTTTATAGGAATTATTTAGAGAAGCTATATCATGCATACACCAACACACAGTCTATACACTAGTCACACCATTTTCTATGTATATTTTTATATACATTACACATGTATAACAATTTTTAAACATTGTTTACATGCCAAACCACCTAACACAAATTATATTTGCCCTTTAAAGCGTGTCCAAGTAAAAACTGTTGCATCAACAAATAAAATAAAAGCCTTCATTGCCCTTCTCTACTGTTGCTCCTGATTAACTTGGCAGATAGGAATACAATGTTTGAGAACATTACATAATAAGCGACATTTCCAAGCCAAAAAAAAAAAAAAAAAACAACTGAATAAACAGCAGTATGCGATAGGGAAAAACATAAACATACTGAATGTGGTATATAACACACACTGCATTCAACACTCTAATATAGTTCTTTTATATTGCATATGCATAATATATTTTTGCATTGTTTATATGTCAAACCACCTACAGTACCACAAATGAACTCTGCCCTTTAAAATGCATCCAAGTAAAAACTATTGAATGCGCAAACAAAATACAAGCCATCATTGCCCTTCTCTCCTGTCATTCCTGATCAACTTGGCAGACATCAACACTGTAACATTGCAAGAAACAGCAGTGTGAGACTGGGACAAACATTCTGAAATAGGTGTGTCCAGTACACACATACACACACACACACACACACACACACATATACACAAAACACTCTATATTCTCAGCCACACTGTTCTGCAGCAGATATTTGGACGGCGTGCTGTGGTGCTCAACAATTCCATAATAGCAGATACATTTATGAGATTGATTTCTTTGAAGGCACTTTGTTAGTTCGGACACCTGGGAATGGCGCCGTGTATGTTTCATTGTGCCTCTTTGACATATTTATACGTGGCTGTGATCGTATTAATGGGAGCACATAATTCTTCAGAGGGCCTGTATTTGTTCGGTCAGTGGACTGAGAAATGGACCGTGCCTCACAGACGCGTCAACCAGCTTGTATTAAATGGCCAGAGGATGTAAATCACAGCTGAAAACTGATACATGCTTCCTTAAAAAGCAATATAGAGAGAGGTATAGAGGCTGGTTTGAATGCAATTATGGTGCAACATTGTGACTATATCAGGCAACATAAGGGTTAGAAAAGTGTAAATATGATTAAATTGTTTATCTGCAGTCAGTTAAAAGCTGCATGAATACAATAAATGCATAAATAGCATTAGCATGAACAGATGATAAATGTATTACATTTTCAAGTGTGTTTCCTGAAATGGACTGCACACTGTAATGAATATCTGTAAATTGACTGTATTTTGTGAGGTACTGTATGTTTTATTTTTACCTATTTATGCTTTTGAATTTAATTATGGGACCTTGATCTTTCCTCCAAAAGCTTTTTTAAGTTAAATAGTTTGAAACATTACTTTTTATTGACATTTTTAAAAGTTTGAAGTAATATATTGTTTGGGCTGGTGCAAATTACAGTACAAAAACATGCTAATAGTCTGTCAGTTCATTCTCTGTTATTTTACAAACAGTTCTATACATTATATATGTTTTCTAAATAATATCTTGTCAAAAATATCAACAAAAGTTACTTTGTTAAACTGAATTTTCAACATCAAAAGTGGACCAAGCATAGACAAAACCCCCATAATGCAATTCACATCTATATATATATATATATATATATATATATATATATATATATATATATATATTGTTCTCTGTATAATCAAGTATCCTGTTACTAATTTTATGTGAGAAACCATACTACATAATTTCCTATTTCCCCCCTTGATTTATGCATGTCATATATGCCACACGGCATTGATTAAGCAAACTGTTTTTAAATAATATTAATTAACTAGAAATATTAATTAAATTAAATAAAATTAATTAAAATTATATTAATAAATCAATCAGCCAGTGTCAACATATTAAACTAAAATAAATTATTAGATTTTTTATTTTTATTTTAAATATTAGTTATATATTAGTCATTTAAGCAGGGTCAAAATACTAAAATTACAACAACAAAAAAAGGACTACTAAAATGTAATTCTCTGAGCAGTTAGAAGTCAACACTACCAATACTACTAACTTCAAATATATTATTTACACTCACTGGCCAACTAATATACCAGGTTGGACTGCCCTAATCCTTTGTGGCATACTTTCAACAAGGTATTGGAAAATTGCTCAGAGATTTTGGTCCATATAGACTTGATAGCATCACACAGTTGCAGCATATTTGTTGGCTGGACATCCATGATGTGAATCTTCCATTTCACCACATCCAAAAGGTGCTCTTTTGGATTAAGTACTGGTGACTGTGGAGGCCATTTGAGTACAGTGAATTCATTGTCATGTTCCTGAAATTGGCCTGAGATGATTTATGCTTTATGACATGGTGCATTTTCCTGCTGAAAGTAGCCATCAGAAGATGGGTTCACTGTGGTAATAAAGGGATGGACATGGTCAGAAACAATACTTAGGTAGGCTGTGGTATTGACACAATGCTCAATTGGTACTAATGGGCCCAAATTGTGCCAGAAAATATCCCCCACACCATTACACCACCACCACAAGCCTGAACTGTTGACATAATGCAGAACGGATCCAAGCTTTCATGTTGTTGATGCCAAACTCTGACCCTACCATCTGAATGTCGCATCAGAAATCAAGACTCACGCTGCTGTAGCCCATCTGCCTCAGGGTTCGATGTGTTGTGCATTGAGAGATGCTCTTCTGCATACCTCCGTTGTAACAAGTGGTTATTTGAGGATCTATTGCCTTTCTATCAGCTCGAACCAGTCTGGGCATTCTCCTATGACCTCTGGCATCAACAAGACATTTGCACCCACAGAACTGCCGTGCACGGGATATTTTCTTTTTTTAAGACAATTTTCTGTAAACCCTAGAGATGGCTGTGCCTGAAAATCCCAGTAGATCAGTAGTTTCTGAAATACTTAGACCAGCCCGTCTGGTACCAACAACCATGTCACATTCAAAGTCACTTAAATAACCTTTCTTCCCGGTTCTGATGCTTGGTTTAAACTGCAGCAGATCATCTTGACCATGTCTACATGCCGAAATGCATTGAGTTGCTGCCATGTGATTGGCTGAACATAAATTTGCATTAACGAGCAATTGGACAAGTGTACCTAAAAAAAGTGTCTGGCAAGTGTATATACTGTACTATACAGCAATTAGCATACGGTAAACTATTGTATTTAAATTCATAAAAAGAAAAGCATAACCCTTACACACCCCCATTAAAATAAAATAAAAAATCAATATGAATTTTATATGCAATAAAAATTACTAACCACCCTGAAGTTCCTTGTTTCCATAAAAACAAAAGCATATTTACTTTCTTACACAGTCATTTCTCCCCATCAGGGTTTCCAAGCAAGTTGAAGTTGAATTCATTTCACTTTCTATAAGTTTCACTGTTATGCCCCTTTAAAAAAAAACAAATAAATCAATATGAATTTTTATACACAATTAAAAAACAGACTTACAAGCTTGATGTATCCTTGGAAGGTTGAAAATGCTGCCTGTGAAAGATTTCAGGCCCAGCCCAGATGTCTGCTTCTGTCTGAATGATGGCGTAAGTATTTAGGGCTCTCAAAGGCCGATGCATTAGAGCGTCCTTTCTGCTGTTCAGCTCCACGAAGTCTCCAGTCAATAGCGACTTTCTGACCATCACGGTGGATAGGAGCTGCTTTATCAGTGCCTCTTTCTGTTTGGATAGGACCACTAATGCCCCGCTCTAATTTCTCGTTTGTAATAATGATCAAAAACCAATTACAACGGCAGGAATAAACACAGCCGAACAAAGCCGACCATCAATCACGGCACGCGGGGCGTCACTATTCCTACCTTACTCAGCTGGAGCGTGAGCGCGTGTGTGTGTGACTTTGAGCTGCTTTGTGCTGATGGCGAGTCAGGCCTAGACACCCATTGTTTTGAAAGATGATGTCTGCGTTGTTTTCCACTCGGCTCAACACGTGAGAGGGTTATTAATTGAAAACAAGAGTGAAGCTGACTTCTGGGAAAGATGCACTCAGCTTCTACATGAAAAGCCAGCGAAGTAAGATAAATCTAATTCCCGCAAACTACTGATACAAAGCGCTTCTGACAAGCTGGCATGGCTGGATACAAGCATAATATTCTATCACGAACGCAATAATGTTTATTCACATCCATTTACTCGTTTGTTCTTTACTACAGTTGATTTATCGCTTCTGTTGACCTTCTAAACAGCAGATTGGGTGACGCTAATGCCGTAGAGAGAGCGGCGGGACATGGAGAAAGGCAATATTTGCTGGTACGATAGCCTACAGCTATGAATTTGGGCCTGGCAGAGCTTTATCTGGGATTCGTGACACATGCTGCACTCATGTAAGGTATTGGAGGTTTCATTGTCATTGCTTGGTTGTGATGGCAGACCAGCTAATCCGCTTTCTGAACTTCTGTCAACGCGTAAGCCTACAGCAACAACCCATACAGTATATAAGGGTTGTTAATGTGATGCTGCATTTTCCAGTCACGGATGACAAAAATGAATATAATTAACATTGTCATCTTTTAAACCCAGTACATTGTTCTGCATTTTTTTGTCTTCCATGGACCTTTTGTGTAGGGGTGTGGCAAGGCGCTTACTCCAAGAGACTAGACACAAGATTGGTTTTAAGAGAACGAGACGAGATGTTTACACTATATTTAATCGTCAATGATGAAATATATACAGTTGAAACCAAAAGTTTACATACACTGTATAAAAAGGCACATAACCATTTTTTAAAAAAGTCAGATGTTAATGTGACTAAACCTTTTCTCTTTTAGGTAAGGTAGGATTATTAAATTTGTTTCTGTTATGCTTAATATCAGAATAATGAGAGATATATTTTTTAGGAAATTGCTATAAATTTTCTTGAAAGTCAAATTTACATACAGTACAATAAGATTGTTATGCCTCTGAAAAAGCTCAGATGATTGTGTCAAGGTTTTGGATGTTTCTGATTGGCTAATTGACAACATTTGAGTTCATTGGAGACAAAACTGTAGAATAGTATTTAAGGAAAACCTCAAACACACTGCTTCCTTGGGTGACAACATGGGAAAATCAACAAGCCAGAATCAACAAAAAAGCCAGATTACTATTAGCTAAACTACACTGGGGAAAGGAAAACTTTTTAGAGACATGTCCTGTGGTCTGATGGAACTAAGATTGAACTGTTTGGCCATAATGACCAGTGTAACATTTGGAGGACAAAGGGGAAAGCTTACAAACCTAGAACACCATCCCAACTGTGAAGTATGGGGGTGGCAGCATCATGTTGTGGTGCTGTTTTGCTGCAGGAGGGACTGGTCCATTTCATAGCATAGATGGCATCATCAAGAAAGAACATTATGTAGAAATACTGAAGCAACATCTCAAGACATCAGCCAGGAAATTAAAACTTGGCCACAAATGGGTCTTCCAAACAGACCATGACCCTAAGCGTACTGCCAAATTAGTAAAAATGTGCTTTAAGGACAACAAAGTGAATGTTTTGGAGTGGCTCAAGTCCTGAGCTCAATCCTATAGACAATTTGTGGGCAGAGTTGAAAAAGCTTGCGTGAGCAAGACAAATCTGACTCAGTTACACCAATTAAATACCAAGGACATGTATGTAAACTTTTGACTGTCTAGAAATTAATAAAAAATTCTCACATTTTTTTCACATTATTCTGGCATTTAGCAAATGTAAATCATTTAAGTAATCCTAACGGACATAAAATATTACACGTTTAGTATAATTTAACATCAGACATAACAAAAAATGGTTATGTTACTTTTTTAGAGTGTATCTAAACTTCTGGTTTCAACTGTAGATGGAAAATAATCTTTTATTCAACTGAAAAAAAAAATCGCAAAATGCAAAACTACTAAGCTACTTTTTTAAATTAACTTGCAATGAATGTTATTTACTTTAATTCTAATGAATTATGTCATTAAGAACAAGCAAATACTGCAAAATATTTTGCCATAAACTACTGACTGGCTTCTCCCCTGTACAGATGTGTGTGTCTCGAGTATTCTTATATTTTAGTCACATTATTAAAGTGCAGTACAGACACTGCTGTAATCAAACTATTACTGTGGTGTAGGACTTTCAACCGCATTTTGGGACAGGATATTCCATACTTTGATACTATTAAGTTTTGTTGTCCTTTAGTTTGACTCCCCATTTATTGAAAGTGTCTAAGAAGTCCAACATGTCATTGAGAAAAAAAAAGAAAAAAAAAGATATATATACCTTTATAGTTTAACAAACATCATAATTCAAACCACATAAATATGAAAAAAAATGTAAACAAAAATACACATTTTTTTTACGTATACAAAAAATATTTTGCCTATTTATCAACTACCCATATATAAGTATTTGGCCATACATTTACATAACAGTAAGAATATTTATATGAAAGTGTTAAAAACGGCTGGTGATGGTAAATGGTGCAGCAAATATTGCGTTATGCTTCCCTCAATGCGTCCTAAACAAGCACGCTGCATGTCATGATATAACTTAAAAATAAACACAGTTAACGGGAAGCGTCAAAAGCTTCAAGCGGCAATTTACCTGCCAGCAAAAACAAACTGCCCACAAACTGATCTCTGGAGATATGTGTTCATCTTACACAGAGGAACATTGCTGAGTTGTAAATAAAAACATTAATGAGAATTCATGGCAATATTTATTAGAAAGTGGAATATGCACTCACCAGAGACTTTTGGATGCACTGTTTGTACAACTGCTTGTTAATACAAACCAGTCAATCACAAGGCAATAAATCAGTCCATTAACTAAGACAAAGACCCATGATGAGATGGAAAGATTTGAGTATTATTGTCATCTACTAGACTATTTCTAGCGTTTACATCAGAGTATTTGGTTTTAAAAAGAGAAACTATTTAGTGAGTGGATGTTCTATAGGCAAAAATGTCTTTTTGATTACAAAAGTCAGGTGAGACTGACAATAGTTCAAACTAAGAGAAAAGCAACAGTAGCAGAAATGCAGAAGTGCATGTTTGAACCTCATCAAACCTTGAAGCAGATGAGCTACAGCATCAAAATAAGAGAAGCTTCTAAACAGCAAACTGAAGCAACAATTCAGCAAAACTGCTCAATAGTAAACTGGTAAAACATTGATGCTCTGATGAGTCTTAATTTCTGCTGCAACACTCTGGTGGTAGGGTCAGAATTTAAAATCAGCTGTAGAAGCACTGATCTATATTGCATTAAATCAAAAGTTCAGGTGTCTGGTGATGTAATGATGTGGGGGAGATTTTTTGGCACACTTTTCCGTGCCCCCTCAGTATGTGCATTATTTAAGCTCCACAGTCTACTTGAGTATTATTGCAGAAAATGTCCATCCTGTTATGCCCACAGTGTGCTCTTCTTGAGATGGCTACTTCCAGCTGGATAGCACTCCATGTCACAAAGCTCCAATCATCCCAAGCTGCTTTCTTGAACATGACATTGTGTTCACTACTGTATTCTCACATGCCCAACACAGTCACCAAACGTCCACATTGCTGAATAATGGGAAGTGTAGCCATCTTATATTAAAAAATATGATTTAAGATGCAGTCATGCGGATGTATCCTCTACAGAAGCATGTATCATCAGTTAACATAGAAAGCTCTGAAGGCAGGCCAACTATGATCTCTGAGGTTAATCACTAAAAAAAAAAAAAAAAAAAAACATTTCTCTATAGACATGATTTTTACCACCTGCAAAAAAAGAATGTGATTTTTATAAAAATAAATGATTTCTTATAAAAAACAAACACAATTTTAGCTGAAATAACACTGACTTACAGCCTCTACTGAAGCATATATCATCGCATAACAACCTCAGAGCTCATGGTCGGCCAGCTTTATAAGATATCACTAAAATCCACTTCTCTATAGAGAAAACAAATGGGATCTTAACCCACCTGTTAAAAAGAAAATACCGCCCAAAAGAGCCTTGCAGTCACTAACTTTGTCCCTTAAAGCTCATCTTTGAAAATCAAATTTGCTTTACAGTAAAAGTTTATTCATGCCTTTAAAAAGCTCCAGCATAGCTCATCAATTTCTTTTTACTATAAGCGGTTTGTGAAAATGCAAATTAGCCCCACCTCCACCTAATTTCAACAGCTTATTTTACCCGCTTCACATTCTCTGGCTCAATTCAAGTAGCAAACACAATCAAAAGTGGCAATTTTGGATTAAATCAGCCATAATCAGTACGTCTGAAGCAGAAGCAGATTCTGGATAAATTGAGTAAATAATCCAGGCTCATCTACAAATATATCTAGTGAATTACCGCTCTCTACAAAATTGTACAGATAATAGCAATGGATATCACTGTTATAAAACAAGCAACTAAAACAATGCTAAAGTTACACAATGCATTAGCAATTACAATATCAACGCCCCCTCGCTATTGTAAAACAATGCCTGTTTGCCTCATCTCAGTCCTCAAATATGTGTTTTAGAAAAAAAAACAAATCTACTTTGACATCAAAGTAAATGGTGATACTAGTATGGAAAGTCTCATAAAACCATACATTGCATAACCAAAAAATATATAAAATGTAATACCTTGCAAAATAGCATTTAAGACTTTTTAATGGCCTTAATTTCTTTGCATTGATTAATCAACAACTACTTTTTAAGACACTGCTGACACCCTGTGTATTTATACATCATGTAATAAGACCAACAAACAATGAAACAAATGACTATTTTTGAGTCACATATTGCTGGGAACTATACTCTCGTTCTTGCATTGAGAAGTCAAGAAACTCTGCAGATTGGGGTGGAATAATATTACACATGAATGAGGTAGTTTCAAAAGGGGGGCCTTTATTACATGATGTAACTGAATAAAAAATTAGAGCTTAGAATAGGAAAATTATCAAAACTGTTTGCTAATTGCTAATGTCCAATCTGATTCAATTCATTACGCTAAGCTAAGCTAAAAGTGACACCAACAGGAAAAAATAATGATAATAAATAAATAAAAAAAATTAACAATAAGAATGAATTCTAAAATGGTTCAAGTTATGTCTAACTTGAGGACATTGTAAAATATGCAATTTTCTGAAAAAAGGAGTGTTCCGTTAAACAATAGCTGAATACACTACAGAATGTTACGTTTTCAAATACATGCACAACTCGCAAATATTCTATCAGGGCTTGATTTGCAACGCCAACTGCTGGTCACTCATAGCTTGTTAGTCAGGGTTCAAAATGCATAATAGGCATTAACATAACATCACAGCAACATTTTTGCCCCTTAGGTTACACTCCTCAAATTTCACTCCGCATTTGTAAATTTATCCACCTGCTTTCTGTCAGCTTATCATAGATGCATACATTAAAGTGTTCTCACATTAAATTAATCTCACATTTTATATTTATAGTCCACGAATGGCAAATAATTAAAACATCCAAAAAAGAAAATGACGTAAGCTACATTTCATACATTCCTTTTAGAGGGGCTACTTGACTTATATTTGTACTTAGAGCAGATACATATACTCTTTTTGTTCTGCACAGTTTAGCAAGTAATGGTACTTTTACTTGAGTATAATTATTATACTATATATTCTTTCAACTGCTGCTTGAGATTAACTTGCTGTATAATAGTAACCTCTAATATTTATCTGTAATTGGCATCCATTTTGATTGCCAAAAGTAGGAAACAGTATCCGTGTCTCCCTTTTTTTTTTTTTTTTTTTTACAAAACAAAAAGCATTAGCACAGATTATACGAGAAGAAGCTTGCACTTCATGCTTTTATGAACACACTCAGGACCTGAGGTTTGCTGAGGTTGTGAATTTAGCATTGTAAATAGTGCTCACTTTCATTTATATTAAATTGCATTGGCATTTAATCATTTAGCAGCTGATCCAAAGCGACTTGAGGACTACTGAAGTAATCAAAGCAATAAAAGAACAACAAGATGTAAGAAATTTAGGGTCTAGGGTATACCTCGGCTAAAGTATCCAGATGATAGCCGGATTTACATCGCTACTCACTCATATTTTACAAGCACCCTATATTCAGTGAGAGTGTTTAGAAGAGATCAGAATCTGGATGCAGTGTAATTTTCTCAAAATGAACGGTTTTAAGACTGAAATTATGAAAATAAGTGGCAGAGTGTCAGCCACTTGTAAAGCGGATGGCATTAGATTGGCTGTTGACTCCAGTACAGTACATCATTCTGCACAGGTGCAGAATCTTGGAGTTATCTTTGAGCCTCACTTAACTTTTTACGCACACAAAGAAAACATTTCCATTAACCATCTTAAGAACATTGCACAGCTATCTTACCTTTGCTTATACAGAAAGGCTCACACACAGCTTCATTACTTCTAGATTGGATTACTGTAGTGCCTTGTTTTCTGGCCATCCAGCCACTCTAAATCTCTTAACAGGTTACAGTACATTCAGATATCTGCTGCTTGAGTGCTTACTCAAACTTCTCCATGGGAACGCATCACACCTGCGCTTTCACAGTAACACTGGCTTCATATCAATTTAAAAAGTCTTATTTTAACATATAAAGCACTACATGGGACTACACAGTATCTGCGTTCTCTTTTAAAGCCCCGCTCACAACGTGCAGTTTTTAATAATCTGACATAGCTTGTCAGACTGCAAAAATTTATTTCCGTGTCACTCTTTAAGATCTTAGTTGTCATAATGTCAGACTGAACGACAATCAAGATGGGGCAAACATGGACATGCATAAAGTACCGGTAGTTGGTGACTTAAATTTTAAAAATCACTAAGAAAGAATTGTTTACTGTCCTACTGAAGAAAAAAATGGATGGCCTAAGGGTGAAGAAACTACAACTACATTTAAATATTGTGGTGATCTACAAAGTCAATTTGACTGATGAATTTGCACATGGTATGACTTTAGGCATATCAAAACACCAGGCAGACAAGCAAACAATGTTAAAACTTGATTTTCATAACAGGCATTCTTAATAATTTCATTTTTGTGACTACTGTACACTTTAAATAAATGCTGGCATGCTTCAACTCAAATTTAAGTACAATATGGTCTAATATGGACAATATTGTCTATATTTTGCCCAGATTAAAATAGAAAAAAATTTAAATAATATTTTTGAGTGCATTTTCAGGATAAAAACAGATTTTTATTTTTGTTGTTTTATTGTTGCTTCAACACACTCTCTATTATAATTTCCACTATTCACTCCAGACAAGTATTTAAAAAATTGCAGCAACGTCATAAAATAAGAACATTTAGAGCAAATATGCCCAAACTAGGGCCTGCCGGTTAAAGTTGACTCATGGTAACCTTTAATTTGGCCCTCAATCCCATCTGAAAAAAGAGGGAGAATTTTGGGGAATATTGGGGTTAATGCCTTTAATACACATTGTCATTTGTAATATAACGTAATCTTCCGTTGGTTTGTTTTACTGTTAAGCTACAAAAAAAGCAGTAGTTTCAACTAAATGTTGTAAATAATAAAAAAGGCTGTATTTCATTTTTAAAACAAATGCTACATGGCGGTGTGACACCGTTTCTTTTCGCGCTAACCAGCTGACCGATTACTTCTGTGTGGACAATTTTCCGCTGTAACCAGTTTGTCCAGTAGCTCGCCATGTAGATCAATGGACTTGAGACGCAGGAGTCAATCGGTGTTTTTGAACATACTATTGGTTGGGTTTAGAGAAGGAGGAGGGTGGGTCAGTCGATCAGTCAGTCAGTCAGTCAAACATTCAGTTGACAGTGGCCTCTGGTGGATTTATGTGTGACGAGCAGGCGCGAATGGCAGAAATTTAATATTTTAGAAACCGCACACAGCGGCCCCTGGAGGATTCGCAAAAACAAAAACTGCAAAAATTGTAGCCCCTAGGACGTATTTAGTGCACTCCAGAAATGTACTGTATATAGAGGTACATTTTCAGAATGAGCCTGGGTTGTAAAATACAGTTGAAAATATTTACTTTATCCATGGCCCTCAATCAAGTTTGGTTGTTGGGCCTTCATAAAAAATTTGGGCACCTCTGATAGTTAGGTGAAGTTTCTTCACCTAACTATCAATGCCAATAAAAATCTTTATTTATAATAGTGCTTAAAGCTTCACAAAGCTTCACACAGCCTTTTGGCTATTAACCAGCCTAGACCAGTCTGCATATTAAAGAGCCAATAAGTGTTTAGTTAAACTTACAATGGTTAACAGTTTAATATGGGTCAGAGGTCGTTTGCACATTGTAATCGAGGACTTTAACCTGCAGGTCAGGGCTGACAGCTGACCGATCTTTAATCTATGTAGATGTCAACCCTCTTCCCAGAGGGCTCCTGTCAGCCTCGACCTTCGATAGTATTGAACACCCAAGATTTAATCAGACCTGGGAGGGGGGAAAAAAGACACATGAAAGTTGTGAAAATGGATTTAGAAATGAAACAGCCGCGCTAATTGTTATTCCTTCGACATGCGGCTCATTTATTACTTTTAATTGAATTGCTTTATCTGGAGCCTGTTGATGTTCCTGGAATACAAATCTAATTTGATCAACATAATTGAGGCACTGATACGTTTTCAAAGAAAGAGCTGTAATCATCTGAGTGAGTCAAATATGTAAAATAGTCCGGCGTAACCGACACACCCTCTCCGTAATTAAACCCCAGATACTTTCCATCATTTCAGGTGTGTTTGTTGCAGTAGTGGTTGTTTCCTGCATGCCATCGACTGTCAATAGTTGCTACATTACAGGGTTTTTTTTATTATTGGTTTGGTATATGCACTTACAGTATAGCACAACATTTCAACTAAGTTTAAATAGTGTGAGTACAATACACAATCACAAAATGTCATTTTCACTACGCAAAATAAGTTTAATCTATGTTTCTTTTACAGTAACTGCCTGTTAAATTCCATGAAATTAATATTCACCCATTTCTGATTTACATCTCATTGCTCAATTTAACATGTGTCTTTCATTTAAATTAACTGATATTAGGTTTTAATCAATGAATCATTTATTATGTTCATAGATTTTCAACTTGTAAATTTGTAAGTTACAAATTTCTGAAAGAGTTTTCAGCCAACAACAACTAACTAATACTTATTTTCTAAATTTACAGTAAATATTTTGTGCTTGCCCATGTAAATGGCTTGATGTGTTCTTTGATCATCTTTTCATGTTGTGTAAGCATTACATGTTGAATAAATGTTTTATTTTGTCAGTGTTTGTCTGCACAAAACAATTGCTATGAGGCAGTTTGAAACTTTTACAATGTATAAATTGCTACTAAATAAAAAGTTGAAAAATATCATGAAATAACATTTTGTTTTGGTATTAAAAGGGGACCTATGATGAAAATCAACTTTTGTAAGCTGTTTGGACAAAAAACTGTGTGTAGGTATAGTGTATCCACTGCCATATTGGTGTTATAAAAACTCAATAAGTCTCTTTTTAAAAAAATTTCTGACATTTAAACCAAATCCCTGCCATTCTGCGGCCCACCACAATGTGACGTAGGAGTACAGTTTTCCCTGCCCACTGAATTGATTGACAGGTGCCATGTTTATATAATAACATGTATTCACATGTCCATTTTTTTTGCAAAAAAAAAAAACTGAGATAAAAATAATTATAAAATCGATATGTAATTTTTAAGCGATAATCACCACTGCCGCATGGTGTCAGTAAACAGAATTTGTGTGTGACTCATTATTTCAGAAAGGCTTGAATAAACTCCGCCACAAATACGTGAAATAAACTTACCTAGTATTTTTGACTAATGAGCGATATTTCAGCTTCATCTGATTCTGTCTCTATTCCTGACTACTGTTTATCTGATGTAATGCAGGAGAAATAGACACAGACGTGGAAACGGTGGACGGGGAAAAGCTGTTCATTGGATTTAAAGTCAAAGGCTACAAAAACAGCTATCCTGTACTCTGACACCAAAATGAGCAAATTATGGAGGCTGTAACAAATAATCTGATGGGAATTTTGAGCTAAAACTTTACAGACACATTCTGAAGACACCAAAGGCTTATCTTGCATCTTGTAATGGGGTAAAATATGTGTCCTGAAGAGTGTAGATGAAGTGTATTGATTATGTGAAATTTAAATATGTGTACTACATGTGTAGTATGTGTGTAATAACAATGACATCATAGACATTGGGTTCTGAAATAATGGTATTAGTGCAGGTACCTTGATTTCAAAACGACACGAAAAATATGTCAAAAAAGCTAATTGACTTGAAGTCAAAACCTTTACGTTCATTTGACATCCATGCCATGATGCCCCTTTGACTAGCAAAATATTACCACAAAAAGTTCTAAAATATAAGAATAATACATCCAAATTTAATTTTTATTTTTCATTTTTATTTTGATCTTAAAGCAGGGGTGCCCAAACTCAATCCTGGAGGGCTGGTGTCCTGTAAGTTCCAACCCTAATCAGATATGCCAGGGCTAGGTAATCAAGCTCTTACTAGGCTTTCTAGAGACATCCTTGCAGGTGTTTTGAGGCAAGCTGGAGCTAAAATCTGCAGGACACCGGCCCTCCAGGACCAAGTTTGGACACCACTGCCTTAAAGCAACACAGAGCCATACAAAAATCAACAGCATATATAAAGACAGAAAAGGCAAGCAAAACAAAAAAAGACAAAATAAATAAATGAACAAAAAATTAAGACCATTGTTACATCACTTCCTCCAGTTTTATACAAAAGATAACAATGTTACACTTTTTTTTAGTGATCTTACAAACAACGACATGGTCATACCTTTAAACTGTTATCCTTGACATTTGACAGATAATTAAAAAAGGGTTTCCAGGTGGCTTCGAAGACAGCAATGCTATCAGAAAGACTGTGTCTAAGTCTCTTTAAATGTAAAGTGCTAGAGAATTCTGAAGGCCAGGATTTAAAAAGTGGTTTTGATGCCTTTTTTCCATTGATAAAGAATATTTTTTTAGCTATCACTATTCCATATTGGACCGACCAAAAACAGCAATTGCAGGATCAGGGGCGAGGTCACAAGAATAAGCCAAAAAATTTCACTCAAAAAAATTTGGCCATGACCAAAAAAGATGTCCCAAGGAACCAGATACACATTTGTTACATTTGGAGATGGAGAGCTAGGATTTGATGAGTTTAACCCTAGAATAATGAAGCCGATGTATTACTTTATATTGGATTAGTTGGCGTCTTGAGTTAATAGAACATGAATTTATGACATTGATAGACTTTTTCTAGTTCACACCAAATTAAAATTTAAACTGAATTTTCTATCCCTACCATAAGGAATGTCCTACGATCAAATTTTGATGTGTTTTTTTGACACCAATGTTAGATGTCAGTTTGATGTCATTTTGACATCAAGGTACAACAAATCGATTAGCATTTTTGACAAGTTTTTTATTATACTTTTGACATCAAAGGGGCTGCCGAGAAGTCGGATAAGTTTAAAGTGTTGTACTTAGAGATTTGAAAATGAACATTACTTATGAAAATAGCACCAAACCAACCGAATCAAATACGTAAAACAATCTGACATATCCAACACACCCTCTTTCCAATTAAACCCCAGATATTTTCCATAATTTCAAGAGTATTTGTTTCAGTAGTAGTTATTACCTGTGTGCCGCCAGGCCTGTCAATAGCTGCTACATTATTCGGGACGGAGCTGCAAACTCAAACCCCTGGAGGGACTATCAACTAGCATTTCTCTGCCTGACCAATGGACCCAGAGGCAGTAAATAGCCACTGATGGCCTGTCTTTTTTTTAGACGAGGATCGAGAGCCCCAAGCACTGGATCAGGTGTGAGCGAGCGGCGCCCATGGATCCGGTGTGATTTGGTAGAGGCGGTATGAATATTTCAAACTCTGCTCTTGCGGAACAAATGATCTCTTAACACAAACACATAGCTCGGTGTGAGCGGCGCAAGCACAACAGTGCTCGGCAGATGTGTGGGTGTCGGTGTGATCACCTCTGTTGGTGTGTGCTTTCATTGCTCATGCATGCGTGGCATACGGTGCGAGAATGCCTTTTGTGTGATAATGACGCGCGAACACGTGCGCACTCTCCTAACAATCGCCATGACATATTACAAACGTGTAAGTAATTGGCATGTTAAGACTTGCAGTTTTGGCCGGCGAGTCCTGGTGCCACTTGGGAGGAAAGAGAGAGAGAGAGAGTGTGTGTGTGAGAAAGGAAGGTAGTGCAAAATTCTTCAGCTTATGAGTCTGAATGGCCTCATGCCACAAAATGCTGATCTGAAATGATATGACAAGGAATTAACTGAAAGGTAATTAACAGAAATTCAGCAGAGTTACACAGTGAATTAATTCTATTACTGTCAAAACCAAATAAATGCTTTATTAATTTTCACTAATTACTTTAAAGACCTTGGTGGTAAAATAGGACATTCTAAGAAAAGAAAAGCTTCAACGGCAGATATTTTATATTTATAATGAGACAAATTTGTATGAGAAATTTTTTAATTATTACTTCTGTATAAACACACAGGGCCCTAACCAACACCAACAAGATGTGTTTGGTGCGATTTGTTACTATTTTCAGACCAGCGCAACCTTTTTTTTTTTTTTTACCTTTTGCACCACGTTATTTAAATAGCAAATCTATTTGCGCCACATTGTGGACTCATGTGTGTGCTGGTCTAAAATAAAGGTGTGTTAATGCGCATTGTTGGCGCATTGCTATTTCGAAGAACTGAAATAGACTGTGCCATTGACAATCTAAAAGCAGCTCTAAAGACCAGTGCAGAGTGCGTTAGTTATGTGCCTATGTGGATTCAAACGCATTGCCTAATACATACAGAATGCACACCAATACACAAATATCTTTACATAGGCAAAAAAAATTTTAAAAAATTAAAATGTTACAAAAATTTTTATTTTCTACATAAATATAAAAACCACCGCCTCCATGCCTCATCTCGGGGGGCTTTTTCAGTATAATTACGACAGTTTGCTTTAGTATATTGTTATTATTATTAGCAGTTTTGTTTATTTTATGCATATTTATATATGTTTTAATAAAAACAAGCTTAGATGTGGCCATCTGTTGGGTTTTGGAAATGTTCATCACTATATGGGGCATACGAATAGGACTAGTATTTGGATGGTTTTTGAACCAAAAACCAATGAACCACTTCAATGAAGTGACCACACACTTCATTATTATTGTTCATTTATTCATCTGCTGGAAATTTGAACTGAATTTAGAAATAATATAACTGACTCTCAAAGGGAATGGGAAATGAGACTCCCATTGATGATTTGATTTAGATAAGATGATTTAATGTTCGTCATGCTCAAAACACACCCATAACTCATTAAAAGAATAAGCACAACCCTGTTACACCATGCACCAAGGCTCAGAGTGTATTTTTTACGTCCCTAAAACAGAAAAAGGATGCGGATATGTCCTTATTGCTTTTGCACCATGCACTTTAGACTCTAGATTGGTAAAATAAAGCGTGCACAAAGACATTTTTTTTTTATATGTATTGAATATACTGTATATTACTGCCGTATGTCATTATTTTCAAGCAGTAATAACAAATGTTAAGAATGTTATATTAAAAATAAATGTTAAAAAATTTTGGTAACACTTCAGTTTGGGTCACAATTCATCATACTAACAAACCATTAACAACAGGTATTGTTAGTATTTTCTTTATTGTTATGTTTTTGTCCCTACTGCTTTTGTGACTGTGCACTTTAAAAGTGTTATGCCTCAATTCAAATTTGAGTACATTATGGACAAACACAACTGTTTTTATTTTATTTTTTGAGTGTATTACCAGGATTAAAACTGATGCTTCTAGGGGTTTGTCGTCTTATTATTGCTGCAACACACTCTCTAGTATAATGCACTCATAAAAAGCATTAAAAAAAAAAAAACTGCAGCAATGTCATAAAATAAAAACGTTTAGAGAATCTAAAAAAGCATTTGCCTCTATAAAGAACATTTTGCAGAATGAAAGGTTCCATGGACGTTAACGTTTCTGCACTCAACTATCAATGACACCACCAACAACAACAACAACAACAACAACAAATACAACAACAAATACAACAAAATTGAGGAGATTTTAAAGCTTCACATAGCCTTTGGGGTATTTTTAACCAGCCTAATCCAGTCTGAATATTAAAGAGCCAATAAGTGTTTGGTTAAACTTACAATGGTTAACAGTTTAATATGGATCTGAGTTTGCTTGCACATTGTAATCAAGGTCTTTAACCTGCAGGTCAGGACTGACAGCTGACCGATCTTTAAATACTTTAAAGACCGTGGTAGTAAAAATTTTGAGAAAAGAAAAATTTAAACTGCAGGTATTTTATTTTTATAATGAGACAAAATAAAAAATAAAAAAAAATCGCTACCTAGAGTTAATTTTTTATTACTTTTGTATAAAAACACAGAAAGACAATTTACAATTTATATGTATTGGATATATATATATATGATTATTTAATATTTATTTTTATATTTATATAATGTATTATTATTTAAAATAGCAATAACAAATTTTAAGAATGGTATATTGAAAATAGACCTAAAACATTTTGGTAACACTTTAGTTTAGGTAACAATTCAAAGTATTAACAACTTATTAAACACTACTAGTTTAATAAACTACTAACTAGCTGTTTATTAATAGTAAGGTAGAATATTAGATTTTAGGCAGTATTAGGGATGCAGAATAATATCATACTTTTTAACAGCTAATGAACATTTAATATCTTAAGAATAGGCAGGTAATAAGCCAGTATTAGCATGAATTGTGACCTACATTTTATATTCATTAAATGTATATTTACAAATATTTAAAAAAGCACTTTTAAAATAATTTTACCACATTCTTTTTCATTTATTTATTTATACAATTCAAGTTAATTAACATTTGCATGTTTGTTTGTTTTACAATACATCCTCTTTTTATTGGCATATTTAATCCTTCAAGCAATTGCAAGACCCATCAGAAATCCTTCAAACTGTCTGAATGCTAAACATTTCTAATAATTAAGTTGAAAAGAGCTGATTATTATGTGCATGGCCACCCCGATCCAATTTACCAAGACTCTTTGATGAGTACAAAAAGTTCAAAAGAACAGCGTTTATTTGAAAGAGAACACTTTTGGACCTTTATTAAATCTATTTACAGCATCCTCGCTGCATACAAAAAACTCTCTTGAAGTCCTAATCCTGATTTCATAATTCATTTTACACATGTATTTATTAATTTATTTCCCTGTTTCTTCCAACAACATTAATATCACCGATAGTGTATGATAAAATGTTTATGGTTTCGTGAATTTAAAAAGCCATACTGAATGGTGCACAAGTCAAAAGGAGACAGCAGAAAAGAGAGAGAGGGAGAGACAAATGCGTTGCTTCCAGCCCTTACTCGGCTGTTGGAACTGGGTGTAAAATGAGTCATTACACAGTGCAGGAGCGCAGGGCGGAACACAAAGGGCTGTGGAAAAGCTGCTTAGCATGCAACCCGTGTGCCACCCGAGTCCCAGCGCTCTCGCAAACCTGGACAGCCTGTCACCGCCTGAAGGAGACCTGGAGGAATGATTGCTGTCCCCGCTATTCACACAAGACAAGCGGAGGAGCTGGGATTGCCCAGGCTCCCCTTCTCCTGAAGCCCACGGTGCACCTTGCCGAGCGAAGCCATGAAAGACTGCAGCTGTGTGTTGTTTTCCCTGCTAGCCATGAAATATAGGCAATCAGAGAGCGTGTTTACCGCGCACCTCTGTTCTTGTGCTAGCAAAGACAAACGGCTATCAAACGGCCTGCTGTTTGTGTGCAAAAGAGCCATTGTTTCGGACTTGACAACAAGGCCCCTTATCCGCACTGCCAGGCACACGGGAACGCAAATAGCCCTCCATCATAACCGCTGGTACCTCTCCAGAATAGACTAAGGGCGATCAGTCACTCGGCGGCCAGAAAAGTGTCTGAGTTTTTGAACCGGAGCCGGACAGCAGCAAGAGAGAGATAGCAGACTCAACAAGTGAAGCTGGCACCACCATCGAAGCACAGAAAGAGAGAGAGAGAGATAGATGGAGGCTTGAGTGAGGGCATTTAGATTTAAATTTAATGCCGACCAGGGCCAGAGGCGGAGGGAGGATGCAGGTGCTGCGGGCTGGTGGAGAATCCTAATGCAGCGTTTAGGAGAGAAATGCAGCACTGGGTGTTTCGGTCCAGTTTTTAGTGAGATTTCAGATGGGAGATTGTGTGAGTTTGTTTTTGTGACATTTCAGGACTCAAATTTTATGAATCAGAAAGTGACTTATGAGGACATGTCTCCATTTATCAAAAGTCATACGGAATGAGATGGGCTTTTCCAGGAAGTACACTGTAAAAAGCAATGGCTGTTCTTACTAACAGAATGAAGTGTGTTCACCTTACAATATATAAACAAGTAATCCCAACTTTTTAGCACATCAAGTTGCTAAAATAAATAGATTTAAGTAATCTTTGCTTAAAATAATATGTATTTACAACTTTGGGTGGTCATGTGTCAAACGCATGTTATTGATAGTGAATGGTGAGGAAACTGAGGAAACAGGTGAAAGAATTAAAACTTAAACATAATCAGAAACAAGCATAGTAAATCTATGAGCTTTTTCAATTAGTTGATGTTCAAAATGTATAATTACATTAATATATTATAATATATTAATATGAATAAATGTGAAATGTTGGCATTTCTGTGTGGAGTTTGCATGTTCTTCTCTTGTTGGCGTGGGTTTCCTCCGGATGCTCTGGTTTCCCCCACAGTACAAAGACATGTGCTATAGGTCAGGGGTTTTCAAACTTTTAGGACACACGCCACATGTATAACTATTATCATCACCTATTGAACTATTATGAACTCAGAATTACTTTCTTTTTTTATGATACGGAATTACTTTCTAACAGATGTTACATGTGCTAGTGAAGATTAAAGATAAAGATGAGTGGTTTGCACAGACTGTACACTCTCAGAAATAAAGGTACGCGAGCTGTCACTGGGTGGTACATTTTCAAAAGGTACACATTTGTACCTAAAGGGTCCATATTGGTACCTACAAATTTTAAGAGGAAAACTTTTGTACTTTTAAGGTTCTAATGCGTATCCTTAAGGAATTAATATGGACTTTTTAGTTATAAATTTACACCTTTTGAAAAGCTATCAATTATTTGCAGTTATAATCAAATTATGTTCATAGAAAGGTGAGTGATGAACATTTAAACAGAAGTAGTTGTGTATAAAGCATCTGTTTTGTGAGAAGTGCTTTACTTTGACACGTCTTCGAGCGAGAATGATATTGACTGAAACTTTCTGTCGTGCACCACACCCACCAAAAATGGTATCCTTTTAGCAGTGGAAATGCAAGCCTGATAAAGATGACCCGTACTGTACCGTGGAAATGAGCCTTTTATTGTGAAGTTGAAAATTAGTTATGCTTAGTTATACTTAAAATGAATATACTACTTTACTTAGAAATTTTAAAGCAATCAGTTTCCTCAATTTTTCTAAGGTCAACTTATTACTTTTTACAGTGTAAAACTGCACACAGTTACCTTTGAAGGTTGGTTTTGAAATAGGGTTTGGACAGTATAAAATCAATGAAAACCTGTGGAATGTCTCCATAATTCAAAACAAAGGTTTCTTTGTGGTTTACAAGGACATATAATTGTATAGAAACATTATTACAATGTTGATGTGGTTTACAAAGACATGTCATGTGTCCTTGTAACTAAAAATGCTTACAAATCATATTTAATAGGGTCATTTGATATTAAATATTTGCCAGAGGTTTCATATAATGGTTAGGTTCAAGGGTAGGGGTGGGGTAAGACCATATTTTAAGCATTTTTACAATATAAAATACATTTAAATTCTCATAAGCATTTCTGTGTTTGTGCATGTGTGTGTTTGTACTAGGCTTAAGGTGAAGAGCTTTCTGTATGCCACTAATCTGTGATGTTGTATAGTACATGTATCATCTATGATATTTCTGTCCTTGGGAAAATTTCCTTTTATGTGCACTTCAATAAATTGGTAAAATGTGTGTGTGTATGTGTGTGTGTGTGTGTGTGTGTGTGTGTGTGTGTGTGTGTGTGTGTGTTCATGATTAGAGGTGGTCTGAGATGATAATTTGTTTCATGGATGATGCAGTTGAGTGTAATTGTCTCGGATGGTCAGTGGAGCATGTGTGATTTCCATGGCTCGTCTTGTAAGGGCAGATGCAATGTCAACCTCACCAGCAAAAACACTGATGAAAATGATCGCTGACTAAGGTGTTTTTTTTTTTTTTCAAAGACAAGACAAAAAGGGCCAAAGGCAAAATTACTTAAATTTATGATTACTTTGAGTAAAATATGAGCACTAACAAGGTTTTAGAAGAAAATTAAATTTGTAGTACACTGATTTTTTTTTCATTGAATTTAAAGAGTTGTTTTAAGGTAAGTGGCTGCAAAGCTTTATACAGGCTGAATTAAATAATAATAATAATAATAATAATAATAATAATAATAATAATAATAATAATTGAATTTAATAATGCTCAATTTGATTTGTTTGTTTAAATTCAGCCCATATAGTTTGAAACCACTTACCTTAAAAAAAAAAAAAAAAAAAAAAAAAAAACATTAAATAAATCCAATGAATCATGTTTTTAGTATAGCTTTTGGCCTTTGAACTGGCAAAAAAAAAAAAAAAAAAAATCTATATTTGGTTAAGTATGGTTTGGTTTAATAAAATAGACACATTATTTTAAATAAAGTTAAATTAATTAATTAATTAATTGATTATTTGTAATTTGTAATTGTTATTTAATAATAATAACAACAACAACAACAACAACAACAACAACAACAACAACAACAACAACAATAATAATAATAATAATAATAATAATAATAATAATGATATAAAAAATAAAAAAAGTAAAACTTCAATGAAAACATTGACAATTTCACTGAATTGCAATGTTGGCGATAACAGTCTACTTATAAATATTAAAATATAGAATAAATATATCATTTTCTTTATTGGTCTAAATAAACCAAGAGATTGATTAGCCCAAGATGATTTGATTTCCCCCTATAGTGTTCATTTCTGTCAGGAAAAAAAAAAAGTAATCCTACAATCTTAACATTTATGAAAATCCCGCTTTATTAAATTGGTCGGATTTCTTTCAAAATCAAACCAGATTTACGTTCAATCACTAATTCAATCGAACTTCATAAATTTATTATGTGTTATCATGAGATAAAATCATCTTAATATTCCTCAATACATAAATTTGTTTTCAATTAACATATGTGGAATGGATATATACACACCATTTAAATGGATATACACTCACCAGCTACTTTATAAGGTACACCTGTCCAACTGCTTGTTAATGCAAATTTCTATTCAGCCAATCACATGGCAGCAACTGAGGTATACAGAAGAGCGTCTCTAAATGCACAACACGTCGAACCTTGAGGCGGATGGGCTAAGCAGCAAAAGACCAGACAGAACACCAGGTGCCACTCCTGTCAGCTAAGAACAGGAAACTGAGGCTACAATTTGCACATGGTCAACAATTTGGATGGTAGAGTCAGAATTTGGCATCAACAACATGAAAGCATGCAGCCATCCTGCCTCATCAGTATCAACCGTATCAACGGTTCAGGCTGGTGATGGAGGTGTAAGGATGTGGGAATATTTTCTTTGCATATTTCTGGCCTATTAGTATTAATTGAGCATTGTGTCAATGCCACAGCCTACCTGAGTATTGTTGCTGACCATGTACATCCCATTATGACCATTCTACCCATCTATGGCTACTTCCAGGAGGATAATGTGCCATGTCATAAATCATCTCAGACTGGTTTCTAGATCATCACAATGAGTTCACTGTACCCAAATGGCCTCCACGGTCACCAGATCTCAATCCAATAGAGCATCTTTGGGATCTGGTGGAATGGGAGATTCACATCATGGTGCATGATGCTATCATGTCAATATGGACTAAAATCTCCAGTATCGCCAATATTTCCAGTACCTTGTTGAATCTATGCTGAACATGAAAGACAAGACAACAAAAATGAAGTCAAAGATTTATTAGGGTTTGAATTCGGGGGCTGACAAAGCCAAAATAACAAACTAAAATTCCTTTTAAATCTCTAACTTACATGATCAAAAACAAAAGAAAATAAAGTACAAATTCTCTACCCTAACTACCTAACACAAAAACAGAGGTCAAAAGGTTTTAAAAAGAAAATGGCACTACAACAGGCAACCATATTTGAAGGACAATCCAAAATCAATGTCAGCAAGCAACAAAGGTCAAACAAGCCAGTGGAACATGGTATTATAAACAAAACAAACACTGAAACAAAAAGTACTCTCAATAAATCTCAATAGAATCTCAGTAGTCACATAAAACAAACAGTACTCATAAATCTCATTATTCCCAGTTTTAACACTTTTAAAAACACTGCACTATACCACATACAAATGTTTCAACAAACAAAGCAAGTGACCAAAAACAAGATGGCTGCCAAGGAAGTAGTGTCATGGCTTTTTAAAACACTGTAGGCCAATCAGGAACAAGCAAGCTGGAAGTGGCCAATTAAATGTGTTCTAAGCAAAAAAAAAAAAAAAAAAAAAAAACAGATGAGACAAGACAAACATAGGATTGTAACAATGCCATGAAATATTCAGGCAGCTCTAAAGGCAAAAGTAGGCCCAACCCGGTACTATTATACCTAAAAAAAATGGTGAATATAGTTTAAAATCATACATTATTATAAAGTTCTGAAATGATACATTTAAATAAAAAAAATATATAAAAACGAATTAAATAAAAAGTAATAATGTCAAGTTTCAAACACTGTACAATTTAATACAATATTTTTGGTCATTTCAGTGAGACTAAATGTATGAAAAAGAAAATCTTTTTCTTTACTAACAGTGTAAGGAAAAATAAGTGAAGACAAGAGTCAGGAGCTGAAACGAGTGGGATGAGGACTCTCCTCTATGAAACAGATGGATCGAAATTAATTTAATGTGAGCAACTGGCTCATATGAGCGCGTGATCTATAATGTGGAAAGCGGGTGACGCCCATATTAGCCTTAGACAGCCCTTTGTTCATAAACAATCCATATTCATAGTCGTAAAACCACTGAGACAAACGAACACAAAGCAGACGTAAAATGAAGGGAAATAAAGCACACCTACAACACAGAGAGTCACGTCTTATTTGGAGAATGCAAACATCAATTAAATCCTTCCCGCGGCTCCCTGAGCAAATGGCACATAACCATAACCGAGATTGTGCCTGGACCCAACTGCCAATGGCATATCAGAGCTGATGCAACATTTTACTGCCTGCTCATGCTGTGTTTGGGCATTGTTTACAACCTCGGTGACTACGTGGATGACATATGCCTTCTTCTGAACCCTGCGATACAGGGATGAATACAACCAATTACGCTACATCAAACAAATGATGGCAATAATATACTACACAAAAAACACAATACACCCATTGTTAGTACTGCAGTCAAAATAATGATTTTGCCCTTTCGTTCTTTTCCGCAGGCTGGGAAGACACTCAAATTAATTCATTGCTAAATGATTTTTTGGACTGATCACGACATGGCCAATTTTCACAATTTGACACTGTTTCTTCACAATGCAAACGTGGAATAACAGCAGCTCCGGGAGGCAGCTCAGAGATCAGCCGTGTTACAACATCCTGACAGTTAAAGGGATGCGGCGTTATTAAGGTAAAACACCATTATGAAGAGGCTGACTAAATTCCGAAGGCAAATTTTAATGGTTTGCTATAAATTGTAATTATGTTGTTTACAAGGGTATGCAAATATGCAAACATCTTCCAGGACGTTAAAGACGTTCCTTGAGAAATAAAATAATAGATTGACGTTATTAAAGGAATAGCTCACCCCAAAATGAACATTTACTCATCATTTATTCACCCTTGAGTGGTTCAAAACCACTTAATGTTTTTTTTTTCCCTTCGCATAAACACAAAAGAAGATTTTTTTGACGAATGTTGGTAACTACTAGCCACTGTGAAAAACTTTATGAAGAAAATTAATGCTTTACAATGTTTTTCAATACTTAATTTTGTGTCCAGCAAAAGAAAAAAAAAAAAACTGGTTTGGGACCATTCAAGGTTGAGTAAATGATTACTAAATGTTCATTTTTGGGTGAGCTATTTTTTTTAAATGACGTCAAGCTATTATTTGATTTCTTGAGGAATGTCTTAAATAGAAAATAATAAAACCATAACTGTTTGTAATATATTATTACAGACTTTAAACTTTTCAAATGTCTGTGTATACATCAAACAGGAATAAAACATTCAAATCATTCTATTTATTTATTTATTATTTAAGTTTAGACTGTTACAAATTCACTACACACTTTAAATAAACGCTTGATGGTGAGTAAATAAACAGATTTATATTTTTATGTAAACTGTCCCTTTAAAAGCTAATCTTTTATTTAGTTAGTGAGACAAAAATCTTTAATCTTTCTGATGACATGGTAGAATTTATTGGCAGGCTAAGTTTATTGGCTTCATTTTCAATAGTACAACAGCCTCCTAAGGCCACACGGGCAGTGTATTTATCTCAATATTTAGTGAACACTTTACCCTTTACATGAGGGGTGCGGTGAGACCAGCAGAGGAGGAGGGAAGGGGGCACGAAGCTCTCAATAGCTATTAATGATAGTGACATTTAATAGAAAGGGAACGAATGACGTGTTTATGCTCGCCTCTACTTCAGAGGAGGGAGATAAGAATGAACCAAAGCCAGAGACAGAATTTTATAGCTCTTCGGAGTGTCTGCAAACAATCTACAATTGTTTCACACCAATAAAGCACCTGCTTTACAGCAAATGAACTTCTGCATGTGAGAGATGCGTGCAAGCTGTCTCTTTTCTCTCCGCCTGGAGGGAAATTCATGTAGGCTTTTAGAAATAAAGGTACACAGGCTGTCACTAGGGCGGTACCTTTTCCAAAAAATGCACATTTGTACCTAAAGTAGGTAAGTCATACCTTATATGGACCATAATGGCCCACTTATATGGTGCCAATATGGACCTTTTTTGTACAAATGTATACTTAAAAAAAAAAAATCTAAAAAAAAAGTTTTTATTACCACAGCTTTATTTTTTATTAACTTTGAAAACTGAACTAGGCAGGTTAGATGTATTTAAGTGTTTTTGAGGAAAAAAATAAAAATAAAACACTATTTAGTAGGAACATTTCGCTGAAACACATTTTTCTACATTTTGGGGAAGGGCAAAAAAGAATAAAAGCATCCCATGAAATCTGAGCGATCCTCTTGCTCTTGGGCTGTAAACATGTGCTCACAATAAAAGCCCTTCAGCAAACATCAGATTGGACGCATCCACCGCTGCTGTGCTGACGTGCCATTTTGGAGGCTTTATCGCATTTCCAAAGGTTTGACTTGGTGCCATCAGCAGCACTGTAGTGAATGTGAGTGGCGGAGAGAGCAGGTCGTTAGGTGTATGCGAGAGCGGGCACGCGTCTGCCTCATTATCATGTTTTTGTAGGAGGAAATGATGCGTAGCCAGCAGAGCAGCACATTCTAGAACTGCCGCTCGCCAGATGACATTGGAGGCTGACTGGCGAATGTCACGCTTATAGGTGACATCAAAGGCAGGACTTCAAAAAAAGGCAGTGGAAATCATTAAACGTCAGAAATGGAAAGGTTTGCATGGACTTTACACTTTATTTCTGCAAGTTCAATAAAAAGCAATGCTTTTCTTTTTGTTTTCAGAGCATATTTAGCTGAAGGTCATCATTAATCTATTTGTTACAAAATGATGACAAATGATGAGGTAAATGAAGGATGATCGCAAATTCTTATTTCGTAAATGAAAATAAATTAGTAGTTCTGGGAGAGGGGCAGCACCTTTAATATACAACCCAGACATTCTGATTACGTACCCCTATATGCATTTCTGAAGATATGCCCCAGGAGCTACGCTTTTTTGCAGAATCCACCAGAGACCATTGTGCATGCCTTTTCACATCTCAGATTTCTCTCATGAGTGCCATTCACACCTGCTGTTCTTACGGATATCCACCGGAGGCCGTTGTCAACGGACGGATTTACTGACTGACCAACCGACCGATACCCCCACCCTCCCCCTTCCCTTAACCCACCTAATAGTGTTTTAAAAAGCACTGATTGACCCACCCACCCTCTTCCGTAAACCCGAACGCAGTGTTTTTAAAAAGCAATCCAAAAAAAAAAAAAAAAAAAAAAGCACCCTGATTTTACTAAATATTACTAAATATATGATCATGAATTAGTAATTCTGTAATAATAATAAATAATAAAATTTTAATTAAAATATTTTTAATTAATATTTTTGTATTTTGTAACATAACATGCATTTTTATTTTTTTTTTTTTGTTATTTAAAAACAAAACTAAATTCACTCATTCCTTTTCCGCTTAGTCCCTTTATTAATCAGGGGTTGCCACAGTGGAATGAACTGCCAACTTATCCAGTCTACTGTATATTTTAGACAGCAGATGTCCTTCCAGCTGCGGTTCATCACTGGGAAACACACAGAAATGCCAAATGTGAGGCGAAAGCACTATACACTGTGCTGCCAAAACTAAACTCAAGTAAAACATTTTTAATTATTGTATTATTTGGTTAAATTCATTCATTCATTCATTTATTCATTCATTTTCTTTTTGGCTAAGTGCCTTTCTTAATCTGGGGTCACCAAAGCAGAATGAACCACCATCTTATCCAGCATATGTTTTACGCAGCGGATGTCCTTCCAGCTGCAACCCATCACTGGGAAACATCCATGCACACTCATTCCCACACATACACTACGGACAATTTAGCTTACACAATTCACCTGTCCCACATCACTTTGGACTGTGGGGGAAACCGAAGCACCTGGGGGAAACCGAAGCACCTGGAGGAAACCCACGCAAATGCAGGGGAAGAACATGCAAACTCCACACAGAAATTCTAACTGACCTAGCCGAGGCTCGAACGACCTTCTTGCTGTGAGTAGACAGCACTACCTACTGCGCCATTGCGTCGCCCTTGGTTAAATTGAATGTACTAAACGCATATCAATGTATGTATGGACGAATGAATGAATGAATGAATGAATGAATGAATGAATGAATGAATGAATGAATGAATGAATGAAAACTACACTTGGCCAATAAACAAATCTGAATAACTCTTTAAAATATAAATGAACATAAATATCTCCATCGACATTAAACTCAATTCAATGTAAGCATGTTCATTTCAATTTAACTGTTAATAGTTAAATCAATAAATTGACATAACAAAGAGGAAATGTTAGTTGCCTATTTACATGCAAAATGAAACACAAAAAACACTTTATAAAATTTGCCAAAGTCTAATTGTAGTTTAGTCTGATCACAAAAATACAAACAAATGACCAATAAAATAATACAATTTGCATTTATCTATAATTGTTTTAAAAAAATGATTGAGGCAGCTAAACATACACAAAAATAAAATAAATAAGAACCAGCAAGTAGATAAAGAGAAAATAAACACTCAAAGTGAAGTGACAGAGTATAAAAAAAGAAAACGAACAACATTAGCGTGCATATCAGTATAAAGAAAGCAAGAGAGGGGAAAAAAAGCAAATGAATTCACTCCCCTGGAAAGAGACTGTTACCGCTAACAAGTTTCAATCATGAAGGCGAATGAAAGTCCTTACTTTGAATTCACAAGAAATTGTGCATGTAATTCTACGAATGAACCACGCATGGTGCTCTAACCCCTTCAAAACTGAGCAGCAGGGGAGGGCGAATTTATTTAAGAAATCCAGCACAAGCTCATACAGTGCGCTTTGCCTGTGGAAGTTGATTTATCTGGTGTGCCAGTGCTGAACAAATATGGCTATGGGCTGAATAAGAGTACTGCTAAAAGAAGAGGCAGAGGAAAAAGAGGAAAAACAAGCATGCATGTGACTTAGAAAGAAAAAAAAAAGCAGCAAAAAGGGCACATGAAAACCAGAAAATAAGTGTGTGAAAGCCCCCCACGCAAGTTAAGTTGTTTATGACCGATCACCGTTCACCACCTCTTCTCCTCACAGAGGTGACCTATGCAACATTCTACTATTCAATGTGTTAAAACACCTAAGATTGATACTGCTGCACACTTTTCTGTTGGCCTTACCTGGCTTTTCCAGCACTGAACGGTTGTATAAGACATTTTTATACAGCCTGGAGACAAACATTCACAACACCGGCTCATTGAAAATACACACTTCAGCCTATATGTTTGCAAAACATAAAATACATTGCTTTTGTTACTATTTATTGCACATTTCAGATGATATATCCACTAGAAAGCACTATTACATGTTTGTGAACTTTAAATTTGTTACTTAGCGTCTGTTGTTGTGTGTTTTAGATATACTTACACATCCATGAGGTGACACATGTACACATAACCCAGCTAATAACAGACCTAAACCCAACCTATAGTGTTACTAAAAACAATCAGAAGAGAATATTTGCACTGTGATCATTGCTTTATCTTAATTTTACACTGCTTTTTGTAGAACTGTGCTTCACTGAACTTAAACACCAACCTAAACACCACAAGCACAACACCGTACAAAGTGAGCTATTGAGCAAACTGATCACACCAGAAAAGTTGCCCATATAAATAGGTAAGGCAAACATAATAAATTACAAATCAAAGACAACGTTGCATTGTTTTGTGGTATTTGTTTTTGTGTTGTACAGAGAACTGGATGACAATAATCCTTTATTTGCTGATAATATGTTCCTGTGAATATCATTTGTGTGGAAACTAACAATATTGCTAGTGTCATCCCTACCAATAGCATCCATTTTACCTACAAACAATGTATGTTGAAGTACATTTAAGCAATTTTACAAAACATCAGGCTAAAGTAGGTATTTCCTATAGAGCTGTGATGAATATTCACTAACAGTCTTGCTTATCTCAATGGCAATTGCCTAACTGATGGAATCTTTAATATCTGATCAGGCCCTTGCTCACCAGAAGAAGAAAACTGAGATCTGTCACTTGCTTTTTCTGCGATATCAGTGGTCCAATCCCAAATGCACCTTCTTCTGTTTCTCACCCTTTGTAAAAATGCTGCTGTGACTTTTGGGAGGAAATCTGCTTGGAGCTTGCTTTAGCATGCATCAAGTGCTCATAATGGCTCCAAAGGGGGGACATAAGGGCTCCCTTCTTAAGGCTAAATTGATAAATGGGACATCTTTTAACTGACACAATATAAAAACTGATTAGTTAATAAAAAAAAAAAAAAAAAAAAACTGAGTGAACCCATTGCCTTAAAGGAGCCAAGTTGACTTTACTTTAAGAAAGTAAGTAAATCCAGGGCTTAATTTGTGTCGGAACCCGCTGGACCCAGATCCGGAGCCGCTGAAATCTGATCTGGCACCTCATTTTACCGATCCCCCTCCTCAACCACCCTTCTCCCTTGTCCGCTTTCACTTTCTTCTGTGACTCCCCAACCCTCTTTACTTTTGTCCTCGATACCCCTACTACTCTCATTTTCATCCATGACATCCCTCCACCATCCACCACTTTCGTGCACGACAACTCTTCATCCTCAGGTAACATGCTGGATCCGTTCCCCCTATCCATTCTGGGACCTCACAAATTTACAAATTAAGCACTGAGTAAATCCATTGTAAAGCAACTGTTAAGTTGACTTAAACCCAAGGCGTCTTAGGGCGATTTAGAGCACCTGCTTTATTCAGTTTCTTTAGGCTAAAGTCTGACTTTAGCCTGAACACTGTAATATGCCATAATAATATTTGTGGTTAGTAAAATACTTTTTAAAGTCACTAAAATAAAGTTAAAATGCAGGAAGTAGATACTGTATGTGTCTATGTAGCTTTTAGGTGATTGTAACTCAAAACTGTTAAGTTATGTAAATTATGGACATAGTTTATATACCTAATCATATTAAGTGAACAAGTTTGATCGGTTGTGTTTAAGTAAAGGTAAATAACCACTTTCAAAGTTATTGGATCACTCTTTCTTTGAAGTTAAGTCAAATAATTGCTTTTTACAGTGCACATACAGTTGAAGTCAGATTTATTAGCCCCCTGTTTATTTTTTTCCCCACAACTTGTTTAACAGAGAGAAGTTTTTTTTTTCAACACATTTCTAAACATAATAGTTTTAATAACTCATTTCTAATAACTGATTTATTTTATCTTTGCCATGATTACAGTAAACAATATTTTACTAGATATTTTTTTAAGACACTTCCATACAGCTAAAAGTCAAATTTAAAGGCTTAACTAGGTTAATCAGGTTAACTAGGCAAGTTAGGGTAATTAATTAAAGTTATTGTATAACAACGTTTTGTTTTGTAGACTATTGGGGGAAAAAATGGCTTAAAGAGGCTAATAATTTGACCTTAAAATGGTTTAAAAAAAAAAAAAAAAGCTTTTACTCTAGCCAAATGTAAAACAAATAAGATTTTCTACAGAAGAAAACATATTACCATAGATACTGTGAAAAATTCCTTGCTCTGTTTAACATAATTTGGGAAATATTTAAAAAAAAATAAAAAATCAAAGGGGGCTATTAATTCTGACTTCAACTGTATATGGTGTTCGTTTTGAGTCTGCAAGACCGCCAGCAAGGGCATATGAACTGGGGAATTGGACCAATCCCAAATGGCACCCTGATCCCTTGTGATCTTCCACTGAGTCTGGACTTTCATTATGTAATGCTGCTTTGACTGTGGCATAGAAATCTGCTCAGAGCTCTCCTTAATGTGGCCTCAGTCGAAATGCTTATCCTGACCATAAAGAGGTCACTTCTGTAAGAACGGTAATGAATGAAGAAACCCTCTGCTCTTGTGAACTTAACTGACTTTCATCTACTATGGACATTTTGAGTCTGCAAGTCTGCGAGTACACATTAAATGTGCCACTGATCTGATTCCAAATGGTAGCCTAAATCCTTCCAGTTTTTTTTTTTTTTCTCTGAATCTGCAATTCTGTAATGCAATGATGATTTTACAGCCAAGTTGAGATCTGGTTAATGTTCGCTTTACTGTGTTCTTTGCAGAAGTGTGCACTGACGGTGCATAGCAGTAAGGCCCTCGTAAACACGCTTCTGAAGGCTAAAATAATGAAAAGAAAAGCATTTGGTCTCATGGACTTAATAGACATCTGTATACTGTGGGAATGTCAAGTTTTGCAAGACAGCAAGTGCAGAAGCAATAAACTTAAAAAAATAAAAAAAAAACTCAGGGTTCCACACAATTTATTCATGTTCTCCCAACCCAAATTGATAAAGTCAACATTTAAGTTGATTTGGGACAACAATTAAGTTGTCCCAAAAAAAAAAAAAACATTAATTGTGTTGTTTCATCTCAATTAGTTTAGAAAAGTAGCAAACATTTTTTTTTTTTTTTTTTTTTTGAGTGTAGGTCAGGTGCCCACAACAGCAATACTGTAAGTGGCAAGAAAAGACTGTGATAGAAACAATTCAACTGATGGTGATTGTTAGGATGTCATGACCACGGGTGTTTACGCACAGTTCAATGCGATTCTGGATTACATGCTGATCCTGAAACATTATGTTTGAAAATGTAATCCATACCTATTCTATACCACTAAACCCAACCATAACTGTCAATTACACCAAAAAACAGAAGGGACGGATAGTTGGATAACAATTATGTAGAAGTGCATAAACCTAACCGTAAGCCTAAACTTAACATAAACGGTAAACATATTCCTTAATTCTGATTCGCTGATTGCAATTTTGTTCTAACATTCATGTTGATCCAGGAATATTTCCTACTTGATGAAATCAGGTTGGCAGTCTTTACATCCCACACTTTACAAGACATGCAATGGAATGTTTAAAGACCACAGAGAGTCAGGACCTCAGATTAATGATTTGAAAGAGGGCACACATTCAGTGTCTTTATCTCTATAACAAGGACCACATAGACAGCAGGGGAGGCACCCTCTGCTGTCCACAATAATAACAACTAGTTTTTTTTCAGGAAGTGCCCAATCTAGGTACAGCCCATGCTTCAGGAGGCAAACAGGCTTTGAAAATCACAGAATATGGTGTATTATGCATGCCTGGTCAGTAGATGGAAAAGAAACCCTACTTTGCACATTCTGTCCTGTAGTCTGTCACTGTTGAGTGGCTGACAAGTACTCCCACATGTCTTGCCTATAGATTGAACATGTAACATGTAAAAGCAGATGAAAATGCTTTTTTGTAGCTTACACAGAGAGAATAATGTTCCAAACCAAGAGTATGCAGTTTGAACCTTGCTTTCAAAAGAGGACATATTCAGGTGCAAAAAAAAATCTCCACTACAGTAGAGTGGAAGGCCAAAATACATATAAAAAGTTTTCTGTTTCTAGGTAAAAAATTCCATCTAATAAGCCAGCCACTACCAAAGCACTACGGTAATCCAATAACATCTTTTGAAATCAACATATAAATCATAAATATTTAATCAGAACGAACTATAAATTTTGAATGGCAATGAAGAGAGATGATTTTTGGATCCAGATGGTGCGGTTAAAGCATCTACCAGCAGATTTTTGTTGAGGAGAGCTGTGCTATTATTTTTATGAGCATTTAAGCTTGCAATTTTCACCTGGTGGATGATGAAACATGCAAAAAAGTAAAAATCCCATAGATTCACTCTGATGGAGAGACCAAACGAGTTAAAGTGCTTTCCCGCCACCAACATTTTCATTTTTCTCTCAGACTGCTGACACCAAACACGGCGCATGAAAGTCTCTGTACAAAGCAGATGAATATTTAATGCGGTAAACACTGTTGCTCGGGAGCTCAGTTTTATAACCCAGAGTTCCAAGTGGTGCAATCCCATTTTTAAAATTACAAGTGTGAAAAATTGCTTTAAAGGTTAAAAGCGGCCTTGGCCCTGGGTTAATACAGGCAAAACCCTAGGTTAAAGGCAGTACAAAACATCCAATAGAGACTTGGTAAATGGCACCATTGACTTGGACCAGTGATCATCAACCAGACTTGCATATTAATGAGCTGTAAACCACTTAGGACTTCCTACCAACCATATAGAAACCCCCTTGCAACCATCCACTTCCCCCAGCACTGTATTATTCACCATATCTAAACATGAACCAGTCTTCTAATTCCCAACTGCGGCATCGTGCCCCAGAAACATTCTAGTTTGTGTGATTTAATGAGGGAGAAATCATCTTCCAACATCAGACTATTCGCCCTCATGACAGGTCGCCCAAAGGTCACTAAAGGCCATGGCAAATGCAGACGCCAATCTGATAATTGGCGAGGCGGGAGTGTTCGTGTCAAATATAGCCGCTCAATACAAAGAATTCACACATGAACCTTCACAGCAAAGCGAAAATAAAATATTGACTTTTTCCCTGCAGCTCCCGACAAGAAAAAAAAAAAAATAGTAATTTATAGTTAATAACACAGTGTTTTGGAACCATACCATAGTACAGTACATGGTAATTGTATAGTTGCTATGTTAAAACAGCAACTATATTAATATAACCAAAATAAACCAAAACTATAAGATACACTGTTAATAATTTCCTGTATAATCTACTTTAACCGACTTGCAGCAGTTCGTCAGTAACTTACTGTAAATCAATTACAGCAAAATTACCATATTTATATTTACAATTTATCTTGCTGTATATGCATTTACAGTATTATATGTATATATTTACTGTAAAATGTAGAGTAATTTTTACAATGCAACTTTAAAATAAGGTACAACACTGCATAAGAGTTAGTAAACTACAGGAAAATTTCAGTCCATATTACAGTTGTAATTTATAAAAATTATTTACAGTGTATATTATACTAGGATACGCTACTGTAATAACGAAGAAAAGTATTTCTTTCAGTTTATCGGTTCTCTTGTTAATACTACAGTATGCTGTAGCATAATTAAAAACGGATTGTACATACTAAAATATGTACAGTATAATAAACTTTACTATAGAACAGTTCAAAAACAGCATAATATTCACTCTTAATTACACTAGCCTATAATATTTTTTGTTCCTTTTCCAGCAGAAATATAGTTAACTAATGTTGAAAGATCTGTGGAATCCTAAGTGCATTTACAGTATGCTGTAGCATTGACAAATTAATCTGTTAAAATATATACAGTATAATATACTTTACTACATATAGTTGAAAAACAACATGGAATGCACTATAAATTACTAGCCTATAGCATGTATTTTCTCTCTTCTCAGTTTTTAAGTTTAGCAGAAATATAGTTCACTAATATTTTTCATATTTTCAGTGCATTTAAGTGCATTTGCAGTAAGCCATAGCATTCATTAACAAAGGGTTGTGCATGCTAATATATATATAGAGTACAATGCACTTTAATAGAGTATAGTTGAAAACAACATAGTATTCGATATGAATTACTATAGCAGTGCTTGATTTGAGCTGGATCCTTTTCTGGAAAATGTCAGATATTCCTGTTTTACATTTCGGTATTTATTTTAATGGATTCACCCATGCACCATTAACTTGTGCATGGTGAATATCTATGTGTGTATGTAAGTTTGAGAGAGAGAATGTGAATGAGCTCAAGCAAAGGCTGTGTGGATTGTGGTAGTCACCATGCACTTGTTAAAGTAAAGTCACGTATAACTATTGGCACTATTGGCACAACAATAATTTTAGCCAATCGGCTTTCTATGTTTACAACCACTCTAATTGGTTGGTGATTGTTTTGTATGCAGCGAGCAACTAAAATAAACGATGGCATAGTTGCCTACCTAAATAATATTTGTATTTGCAAAATGACTAAGAGGCAGTCACACATATTTTCATGTTTTAAAACCACAAGAAATTCTATTAATGGGCCTGATCTAAAGAGATCTTGAGAAGATGAAACTGCGAATGGATCAGGATAGCAGTAAACAGAAGCAAATCGATCTCAAGTCAGCCTAACAATATGACAGAAGAGGTAACTGTGGGCTCTTCTTGAAGATTAGACAGAGTGAGTCATTTTATTATTATCATTTCTTGGCACATAATAGTGAAATTAACTGAATAGTGATTGTTTATTACGATTTTGTTTGTAGCTACATGTTTTTATTATCCATGACTGACCTACAGTATAGTGTAATGGCACAAAATAATTAAAGATTGTTCAGAAGTGTGATGCTCTTTTTTTGCAAACTGAAATTGTTTGGTGGACTTCGGTCATGATAACTTTTGTTTCCTGGTTATTTTCTGGTTTTATTCCAGGAATTATTAACCCACAAACAAAATAGTATGTTTTTCTCCTTTCGCCAGTTTTTTTAATTTTGCAGACATATTCACTGATATTAAACTATTAATATACTAATGCTAAGTACATGTTATATGAAAGTATATTTGAAGGTAGTCTACTGTTTACAGAAAGTTTTGTAGTCATTTTAACAAGTAACATTAGCATTTTTGCTGCTTTGTTTATAGAGGTCGCTGGGAAACCACTTCCGTAGCTCCAAAAGCGTCTCTTGCAGGAACGTAATGAATCTACTTATCGCTCTTTTGTTCAGAAAGCACACATACACTCACATATAACATACTTCTGTATATACAGTAGACATACAATTACAGAGACATTTGTAATGTGTGCAGTTTCTTGACAACAGAAAGCACGTCACAGACATAACACGATGATTGATCACAAAGCAACATGTAGTCTGGCATGTTTGCTACCCACGGCATAACAAAATTGCATAATCTGACACAGTGAATGCCAAAACGACAATATAAACTGAGTAGTCTGAACCTGGCTTTAGTGACAAATAGGTTTGAAGCATGCCGACAAATCATTTAGACTTGAACATTTAAAAAGACAATTTATTAATATTTTAGCACTCCACTCTACAACCTTTTAATGTCATCAAATAATTCTTGTTTTAAATACGCCTGGCAAGCTTTTTTCCTATTGTCACACTGAATGACATTTAAGGAAGGCATCTTCTGTAAATCACAGTGAAAGCTTATAAATCCAATCCTTCCAGACTGATTCACGATGTGATATTTGCATTAGAATCATGATTAATTTTTCAGCCTACTAAAGTGCTCCGTTATTACCTCTGAACTCTCTGCCGCACAACCAATATTGTACACAGGCCAAACCTCCTTCAGAAAATCAGGCGTTCAGAAAAGGCGGCTCACTAAGGGGCTTTTGGATGTTTTCAGACACTCTGTGTAATTACTCGCCTCCCGGCATGAGCTGTGAAAAAATAAATAAATGGAAGCAGTCGGACTTTAGTGCTCTGTATATAAATATCATTCATTTGGTTGTCGCTCAGTTTGCTTCTTGCCTTGCAAACTGGGTAATCATTCCTCTTGCTTTGCTGGCTGTTATTTATTTCTTTTTTTGTGTCATAAGTGTGTGCGGTATGTGTGGCATGACAGACTGGAGTCTTTCACTTTATACTAAAAACGAAAAAAAAAAAAATGGAACAAAAAGCACAGTTTATTGCGAAACTATGAAAATATAAAATATCACCTCAAGCCATCCTGCATTTTTTATTCATTTTTTTGTTTAGATAGAACTTCATAGCACTGTTACACACACAGGGATCAGCTACTTTTGGAGATATCTATTATTTACATTTGACGTTTACTCATATTTTTAAGTAAAATATTACTGCATGATGAAGTGCGAATTAAATGAAAAGAAAAACAAGATGAAGGGAAAAAATCACTATGAATAATCACTCCCTGATTGTGTTGCTGTTAATTTCCATGCGTCGTTTACACCCTATCATTAATGTAATTATGCAAATAATTTTACTCGGGCTGTATGGCATCAATCCACCACTGTGATCCAGATTTCAATGAATCAGCCCTAAAAATACCAAAAACAAATGCTTTTTTTACCCAGTCGTGTAAAAATACTGCTGTTTAAACAAACAAACAAAAGTAAATTAATAATAAATAAATAAAGAAAAAAACACTTGAAAATGTTCTATTTCACTGGATTAATAATGTATTCATAGGCTCATTCTGAAAATGTAGCCCTATATACATTTTTGGAGATCACAAATTTATGTAGCCAGAGCTACGCATGCCTGAAATTCATATTTAAAGCAGAGTTGACTTCGTCAATTCTTCAGAAATGTATACATGGGTACGTAATCAGAATAAGCTGGGTTGGATGTATTTGAGCAAAATATTGCAGATTAGATGATGTTTTCCTTCACAATATCACAATTGGTCTGAATAGCACATTTTTATTTATTTAAGTTGAAAATTTGTGTTATTCTATCAACCATAGAACTCTTCTGAACTCTTCTTAAAGGTTCCTGAAACACCAAAACACATTTTTTTTATATTTACTATTAATGTTTCACTATAAGGACACATATATTTCACTAAAAAGTGAAAATTGGTTGTTTTTGCGTTACTTCAAGCAAATTCGCTTTTCCGGTTTGAAAATACATTTTGAAGTCACGTCACGCCTCTTTGAGATACTTGTGTAAATTCCAGCATGGAGACTGGATGTCTGTACCAGCCGGTATAAGGTGACATCATTGAGTTTTCAGCATTAATTCAAGAGAAAGACTTGGTTCAAACCAATCAGCGTGCTCTATTGTGAATGAGGTACAACTTCATTAATATGCATGATATAGCTTCAAAGACATTTTACAGGTTTCAGACAGCAGAGAGACGCCACGTTGTGTTGTCAACTGTAATTAAAACATTATTTTTTATTATTTTAACATTATTATTAATTGTTCAAGCACGTGGGTCATTAGTGTTGAGTTTATAAATGTGCCATAACGAAGGTTTGGTTTCCATTTTCCCGCAATGACAGCACTGCTGCGTGTGGGCCCATATTGCGGATTACAGTGGTCTGCTAACACGCGACAAAATTATGTTTGTAAGGAACATTTTTTTTATGTGAGAGCTTTTCACATCTGGAAAAGGTGAAATCTGGATTTGCCACTCCTTTTAAAAAAAAATTGCAGTTCGAGTTCATGTCGATTGTCCTGTCAACGGATTTGGTAAGTGTGTGATCAATGTATTTGTTTATGTTTACTTCAAATGGCAAAGTTCAAAAGGCAAAGTTAGTATCATCATCAGTAACTTTGTTAGCAACTCTTTCAGTTTTTAAAGACATACTTAGTCAAAATTATTTAATTACTAAGTTTACAGTACAATAATATCACTACAGTATTATGGACCGTAAAGGCTGCTCTGAAAATAAAAATGTAAACACCATTTACATTAATCAAACTATTACCGTTGTATAGGATTTCTCAACGTATGATTTTCAACGCATTTTGTGACAGGATAGTCTATACACACACAACTGTTTAACACTGTTCTCTGCATCTACCGAGTTTCTGCATCTACCAAGAAATGCGGAGGGTTTTCCCCATATGGCGTGCGGTATCAAAAAATCCATTAAAATAACACTCTTCGAGCAGTTCATCGCATCCAATATCTTGTTTGTCACTGGGGGCATGCATGAAATGCTCCTGAATAAAAGTGAAAATGCCAAACTGAAGTTAAAGTGCACAAATTAAGAATAAAATACCTGAAATTACTTGAAACTCTGGAGGAAACGTGGATAGCATTGCAACGATGCAATGATGTTAATGGAATTATGTGCTATAACATGTAAAACAGGATCATGAAACCAACATTCAAAAAGCAACTGATGTTAACACCTTAATCATATTACTGTCCTATTCAGATTAAGGCAAATAATTTGATTACTTATGTCAATGTAAATGTAGTCACTGTCTATTTCCCCTCCGTCTGTGTTTGTGTTGCCGCTGTGAAAATCAGCATGTGCACATAATGAAACTTTTCATGAAAACCCTTCACTCTTTCTCCACTCGACACTCCCACCTAAACAAAGCAGGACTCATGACTTTTTTTCAAACTAGAGATGTGAAAACACCCTGCTGAGACAGCGATGGGGTTTCGTGGCCCTTTAACATCGTATTGTGCAAATATAAAAAAATGTATCACCTGAAACCATTTTTGTTATTTTATTAAACAAAATGGTCTAAATGACAACACTTTTATTTAAGATTTTAAAGAAATAGTTCACAGAGGATAAAAAAATATATATATATGTTTTACTCACTCGTGTTAACAACCATGAATGGTAAATTCAAAGTTAATTAGAATTGTCCGTAGCTGCTTGTTTAGTTATAGTGCCTTTGATAAATTACTGCTGCCAAGGTCATTGGAAATTACTCAAAACATCTCTTGTAAGGGAAAAGTACAGGCTGTAATAGTGCAACAGCAACTACACCAGAGTTTCGAGAATAACACATAATCAATGATGATCCAACATTTCACAGAATCCATGCGCATTTAAACTGAACAATTACGTAATTTCAGAGCAGGCGTTGGAATCTGTGTAAACGTGATTGTTGGTGGTTAGTGACTAAAAAATGATTTCCCTAAATTGTTCATGTTAGAAAACTGCAGCAAATAAATGGAGTGGAGTAAATGGAGCTGGTGATGATGTGACTCTATGCAATATAGAGGATGAGCACTTCATCTGATGCAGGTAAATAATTAGTTTTTAAATTATAGTTGATAGTTACTGTATAAAGGTGTAGAAAGTGACATAATATGATAAAAATAATTTTAAATTATAATAAATAATATATGATAAAAAATTATATTCTATCTATCTATCTATCTATCTATCTATCTATCTATCTATCTATCTATCTATCTATCTATCTATCTATCTATCTATCTATCGATCTATCTATCTATCTATCTATCTATCTATCTATCTATCTATCTATCTATCTATCTATCTATCTATCTATCTATCTATCTATCTATCTATCTTACTTACTCACACACACACACATTATTGATATTATCCACAGTAGCAATAGTTGAAACATGACTAATCATATTTTATTAGGTTGAATTATTATTGTATATTTTTTTATACATTTGCATACATATGTCAAATATGAAATGCAATATATTCAAATAACATAAATTAAAAAGGTATAACATGATATCAATACAAATATTATGAAAGATAATCCAATTATTACTTATTATCAGCATTATTATTATTATCAACATTTATTATTATTAGGTTTATTATTTTTATAATAATTATTAATAGTATAATATGCTGGATAAGTTGGCGATTCATTTTGCTGTGGCGATCCCTGATAAATAAAGGGACTAAGCCAAAAAGAAAATGAATGAATGAATGTATTTATACTAATAATAAATATTATTTAAAAATAATAATAATAATAAATAATAAAATTAAAAACCGCATATAGTATTATATTATTATTATTATTATTATTATTATTATTATTATTATTATTACTATTATTATAATAATTATTATTATTATTATTAGTAGTAGTAGTAGTAGTAGTAGTAGTAGTAGTAGTAATTCTTAAAATTAAGAACAACATATATTATTACTACTACTACTACTACTACTACTACTACTATTGCTACTACTACTACTACTACTACTACTACTACTAATAATAATAATAATAAAAATAATAATAATAATAATAAAATTAAGAACAACATATATTATTATTATTATTATTATTATTATTATTATTATTATTATTACATAATTATCAATGCAACATGATTTCATTTTTATAATATATTATAATATCTATTATTATTATTATTAGAAAAAATTATTATAAATGTAATTATAAACATTATAAACTGTGAAAAGAAAGTACAATAGAAAAATGAAAAACTGAGAAACTGAACATGTGCTTACGTGACTACAGTGTGTGAGAATGTGACAAACATTGTAGCAAACATCCTACACCAGAATGAATTGAACATACATGTTGGAATCCATCTTTCCTGCAGCGCTTATGTGTCTAAGTCAATGCCAGCCGTCTAAAAGCAGTCGCAACGAGCAGTTGGAAACCCGCCTTAAATTTGTCCTAATTCTGTCAGAGTCGACTCTCCTGTGTCAGCCAGTGAGTGACATCCTCCAAAGCGGCAGCTGGAGCAGTGACGTCTCCGTCTGCGCTTGTCTAAAGGCTGCTGATTACCAATCTTCCTCTGCTTTCCTGCGTGTTGACATTTCACCGCAGAGCATCGTCCTTCTCCACCTCCAATTACGCCATCCCTTCCTGCTTCTGGACAGGGGGTGACCTTTCAGTCTCCTCTAAATATCTTATTATATGGTGCCTCTGCTTTTTTTTAGGCCTGGCAGGAGCTGCTCTACAATTACAAGACATTCACGGTTTGTTTGCTGTGTAATGAAGCGATCAGGAGTCGGACCGGCAGCCGGCACCTTGGGGCCTGACATCGTGTCACATTGAGGGAGCGGATGCCAAGACCGCCGGCGAGGGCCTGGTAAAAATCTGGACACCGATGGAAGGATGAAAGGAGAGATGAGAGATTGGAGACCACGAGGGTATGAGGGATGAAACGCTTGACCAACAGTCCAGTGCATAAACACAAGGTGAAATGCTAACTGCTCTGACGCCACATTTACACAAGTTTAACTTTGTGTTTTGGAAAAGTTTCATGTACAAAACACAACATTACAGCACATAAACTGCATTCCAGAAAATTATATGTAAATTACTGTAAAGAGATCCTGTGTGAACAGGCCTTTTTAAAAGCGGTAAATTTGTTCTGACAATTTTCTGGAATGAGAAGTTATAACAAGTTCTTGTACAAGTTCAGAACAGCCTGATGTGAGATGTCTACTGTGGACCAATCAGTAATGCTAACAACACATTGACTCTTTGCTGCTTATAAAATAAAACTCCTGACAAATCTATCATGAAAGCACTTTAGAGGTCATTTCCTGTTGTCGATGTGGAAATTGATAAGTATTTTGAAATATATATACAATTGAAGTCAGAAATATTAGCCCCCTTAGATTTTTTAGCCCGCTTAGAACAGAATAAGGAAATTTTCACAGAATGTCTGACAATATTTTTTTCTTCTGGAGAAAGTCTTATTTGTTTTATTTCAGCTAGAATAAAAGCAGTTTTTAATTTTGCCATCAGTCTACAGAGGTTTCCCAGCATTTCTCTGTTGCAATAGAGATATTACATAATTAACCAAAGCCAAAGTAATGCAATCACTACCAGATTACTGTTGTGTATAAATACAGCACTACAAGCACCTACCAGTTTTATAATAATTTAATCAGCTTTAGTTTGAAATTTTGAGTGAAATCTCCTCTAAGGGTTTATTATGTAGTTTCTGTCACCATCTTGTGGATAAACAACATCAACCGTCTTTGCTCTGCTTGGTATGACAGGCTAATGGATGCTGGCACGCTGTATCTCCGGAAGTCTAAATATTTCAAATAGGCACTATATTCATAAATAAAATGCATAGTTATAATCTACACAACTACATTCTCAACTAAAAAAGCCTCAACAGTACATTATATTGTTCAACGGCTGCAGTATGTGTCAAACTCTAGTGAGTTTATTGATCTGCTGTCATTCTATGTGGGTGGAGTAATACAGAAGGGTGAGGAGACCGTAGAAGTTCTGATATTGTAGACTACTGCACGGCTATCAGCCAATCAGGTTCAAGAACCAGACAGAACTGTATGTATGTAAGTAAGTATGTATGTATGTATATGTATTGTATATTTATTTTAAAATTACTATTATGACCTTCAATACTTATCCCCTACACTGTTTTTAAAAGAGGCCAAACCATAATGAGTTTGGCCACTTTATTGATTTATTTTTTAAATTAAATTAAATTAAATTAAATTAAATTAAATTAAATTAAATTAAATTAAATTAAATTAAATTAAATTAAATATTTTTATTTTATTTTATTTACTAACCTATGCCAATACAGGACACTGATGTTACAGCAACCTACAGAAAATAATGCATGTTGATTATTAAAAGGGACCCGAGGGAATCCGAGGCTGATTAAAAAGGTAATACAGTTGAAAATAAAATACCTCAGTGAATTGTCATGAGCAATAGGTATATAGGAGTCATTTAGTTTTCCCTGTGCGTGTTTTTATTTTTATTTTTTTTAACTCAAAGTGCTCTCCGTCATTGTCTCATTTTTTTAAAGATAAAAAAACAACACATTTTCAGTTTAAAAAAAAAACTCTCTTTTTCTACTTAAGAAAAACAAAAAGTTATCGACATATTGGAAGGCTTGAGAGTAAGGAAACTTAAAGTACACTTTGATTTAACTGTTTCTTCAAAAGTACAAATGTGTCATTTATTTATTTACTTTGAACTACAGTATTTGTATCATTATTATTTTCTTATTATTATTTAATTATATTTTTATTCTTATTTTCATATTCATTTATCATTATTATTTTTAATTATTTATTTATTTTGAACTACAGTATTTGTATCATTATTATTTTCTTCTTATTATTTAATAATATTTTGTACTTATTTTCATATTTATTTATCATTATTATTTTTAATTATTTTTGAGTGCGAGTTTTCATTAACGTTCCTGCTTGAAGAACTTTTTGGAAGACGATATGATTTATTACACTTCTCAATAAGCAGTGAGACACTTTTTCTCCCCAGATTTCAATGCAGAATCCATGCCACCGAAGATCATGTTGGATCCTGCAGCTCAGCTCACCGGTCTAAGCTGCTCAAAATCCTGACACGGCAGAAGTGCTTCTCCAACATAAGCTCACGAAGCACAGGTCAGAAAGCAGTTCATCATTCATGAACATCCATATTTAATATTAAGCATGAGGATTGGCTCAAGTCAATCATCTGCTTGAAACACTGCTGACATGCTTATTGGATTTTACTTTCCAGGTCAGGTCTCGCTTTTGGTGACCCACATATGTCAAGTCCACATCCCGTTTCCTTACTGGAGCTCGTTCAATTGATAACAACCTACATTCATATAAGAAACCTTCCGGCTGGAATCTGAGGGTTGCATGGATCGATTGACCCTGGTAACCTATTGACTTTCAGAAAATGTCACCATGATGGCTTCATTTGTAAGGAGACACCCAACACTGCTAATTTGTCTGCATCAATGTAAGACAATACAGCACACAGACACTTGAAAAACCAATAGATCAAAAACACACCATTGGTGTAATCAATCACAAGTAAACTAATATAATTTATTGATTGCATTGCAAAAGGACTGAATTAAGTTACTTATGTAAGATTTTTCATGAGCTTAAACGCAAGCTCAATGATAAGGCACTTACTTAGTGGATATTTCATATACTGTATGCACATAAATGTTTTGTTACACCTGCTTCAAATGTTATCACTCGAATGAATGGGTTTTATCAGTGGTTTTTAGCTGATAGATATGGGCCAGTAGGGGCCATCTGCACCTACTGGCAAGCTCAGAAGGCTGTAATAATCCAACCACATGGTTAATCAGAATCTAGATTCACATCTGTTTTTACATTACTGTGACGGTTGGGTTAGGGTTGGGGTAGACACTGATACAATACAATTAATGGGAAATTTATTACATAATTCTCATTAACTTCCAGCCGCAGCCATTTGTGATTAACTAATGGCCCATACTGGCTCATATTTATCAGCTGATAACCACTGATAACACCTATTCAATCGAGTGATAACATTAGAATCGGCTGCCTTGAATGGGTTGTTCATAATACTGTTTGTTATGGTTGTTCATAATACTGTTATTTGTTATGACAGCTTGACAAAAACAAATACTATGTAAACTGCCTTTGTTATGACAACTTGATGTTACCAATACTATATAACTTGTCATAAATCTGTGATCAACATGACTGTCATGAGGCAATTGTAACTGTGCCATGAACTGTATAACAGCATTGTTAATATTTTTTCTTGACCTACACAGTAGTACAACTTGAATTAAAATTTGAAAGAAAGAAAAAAAAAATGCTATTCAGCAAGGACAAAATAAGTTGATAAAGAGTAAACATGTTTAGAATGTTTACCCCTCTATCGCATGGTGTTGTCATATGGCAACATGATAATTATGTTCATTTTCCTGCCACTGTTTCTTTAAGACTAACGTTCTAATTCTTTTTTGTTGGAAAGAGAAGACCTTAGTTTAGCCAATGATGTGCTTTGGTTAAATCACATGACATGCAGTGTTTTTCTGTGGTGCGATTTCTGTCAGAATGGCGTTTATTGTATAGTAATTGGTAAATGCGAATGAAAACGTCAATAAAAGCAAAGGATCAACTCATGTCAGATCCACAATGAAATCTTCACCTCCAGTAAGTTATGATGACATATTCACAACTCAAAAAAGTTTTCATCTAACTAGTTTTCTGTAAATCGATCAAATTTATGTGTTGCCAAATGACAACACTGTGCAATAGTGTGCAATATTGCATTGGGTTAGCTAGCCAGCAAGGTCAGCTGTGATATTTTAAGTGCTAGTAATACAATGTTGATTAGTCATATGTCAATAGCATTTGCAATATGGATAAAATCAAAGTTTAATGGGAATACTTTTGATTAGATATAAATACAGGAAACAGTGTATTAGCCAGCACCATCATGTTCTATGGTAAGTGAAAGAAGAAAAGAACAGAAGTGCTCTTCCTACAGATGAAAGTGAGGGTAAGATGGGTTTTAATGACCATGAGAATGATGCAGATAGGACATTTGATAAGAGCAGTGAAGGAGACAGTTCAGGTAAATTAGCTCAGAGGCAGATAAGACAGGCATAGTATAGTATAGTATAGTATAGTATAGTATAGTATAGTATATAGCATAATATAAACATTGTTAGCTATAACTACATTATTCTGATACAACTGAATATATTAGAGTTGTTGTTTATTTGTTTCAGCATTTACTGGAGGAAATATGTACTGTATGTTGTACACATGATAATTAAATATTATTTTTGTTTTCAATAATATACAGCAAAAAATAATGGAATACATAAAAGCTGTTGGTTTATAAATTGTTGGAAAGTATGTATAAGGTGTCATTCATAAGTTCTGTGTTAAAGCTCATTATACTGCAACACCAATAAAAAATTTTCAAACAACAAAATTTAACTTCTCATTGTATTAACGTCTCATCCGAAAGACGGGAAAATATGGTCTGAAATCTTTTTTTTTACTATCCGTTCAGAATGGACCTTCGAGTCACTCGGAAGGCAGTGAAATTTTAAATTTGTGTCGCTTTCTCTTCACTGATAAGATATATGGCCAGGTACACAACATTCCTGTGTGACTCAGGTCATTTTTTCGGGTTTCTTTCCACCGTAGCCTCGATTTAGCCTCGATTTTTGTCACTGCCATGTGACAACATATTTCTTTTACAGCACTTCAATTTAAGCCATTCTAAGAAAAGATAAACAGTTAAATTTTTAAAGATCTATAATAATGCGTGAAGTAGAGGGTTAAAATGAATATATATAGATATATATATATATCGCTGGTTCCAGAAAAAATAAAGGAGCCGCAGTTCCAAGTCACTAGTTTTCATGTAAAAAAAAATTATTTTCAAGCAAAAAAAAAAAAAAAAAAAGAAGAAACAAGGAAGAGCTTTGTTTAAAGTTTTGCCCAACAAAAACAATTACCCCTGTAAGGAAACGTGGCCCAATTTATGTGCAGGGCACGACAAGTAATGTAAAAATCTAAGGTTGGCTGAGCAGATGCTTGCAGAGAAAGGTGAAAGTAGAGTCCAGGGCTGCGAGGCAAAACAGCAGACATGAAAGTGCAGCATCTATTTAATTTAATGGCCACCGCTGGAGGGTCTGATGGAAGGTACGGAGGGACGGAGTGAATCCTGAATGAACAAAGCAAGAAGGAAAGAGCAATCCCTTAAGACTCACAGGGACCGGCCTGCCGTGTCCTTGGACAGGAACCCAGGACGGGTAACACATTACAAGCCATTTAATTAGCCCTTGGGTGATGGATGTGACCGTTCACAGGAAAATCAAAGTATGAAACATAGATCCAACCACTTGAATAGGCTGTACTACAACACAGGACATATGCAATACAACCCAGATATTCCGGTGGGATTTTTCGTGTTATTCCTAGGGACAGTCTGGAAAGGATCGGATGACTGTCTGCAGCTCTCATGTTTCCTGACTGTGAATTCAGGAACAAGTCATTGGAAATGTGCGAGATGTCACACAGGCAGCAGGAGTAATTTGTGCTAATGATATTCCTAAATAATCTATGCTAATTACAGAGGTCAACCAGAATTATTCTCCCCATATGTCTGCTGTCTGAGAGAATCTCCCTCCTAGATAAAAAAAATTAAATAATAACAATAATTAAAAATGATATATATTTATGGTCCAGTGTATACAGTATGTGTGGGTGCGTTGTAGTGCAGCGGTTTTCAACTGGTGGACTTTGACCCCCCCAGTGTGCCATGATGGTATTGCAAGGAGACCGCAAGCTGTTATTAATAGAAAGAACATTGTGAATATATGCAAGAGCACACTCGAAAAAATAACTCATTGGAAGGACTCAATTTAATTGAGGGCAGGATTTGCTCATAATACATAATATTTTGCAAATATAATAAAGTCTGATAATATTATGTATGTCTATTATATGACGTTCATTTCAAAGTGTCTTAGTTTTATGAAAAGTTTTACTAAATAAACTTAAAGAGACATTTTTAAGCATATTTCTTGAGTTATGTTGATTGAGACTAATCTCACAACTAATTTTAGGACAGTTATTGCTCATTGAGCAAAGCAACAAACTGCAGTTTTGCTAATTATGCTGCCAACATCCAGAGCTTGAGTGCTTCTGCAAGGTGGTAATTGGATGAACTCCTTCATGTTGTTCCAAACAAAATGCTTGTTAACTTAATTGTTTAAATATTTAAGTGGATTGAAGGTAAAACAAAGAAATTAGTCAAATAATTTACAAAAAAAATTGTTGTTTCGACTCATTTTAAACAGGTAGTTTGAACAAGCAGCAGTAATCCTCTTTTTTTTTTTTTGAGTGCAATTTGTATTAATTAATTAACTCAAATTAAGGAAAAATATTTGACTGCATGTGAACGCAGCTGTTATTATTATTTTAAGTCTACTGCTGGTCCTGTATACATACAGACAAAAAAGTCTCATAGGAGGGGTTGGATGTTGCACAGTGCTGACTTTCAACCAATTGGTATTGATACATTTGTAACGGACCTAACACTGAGTTCACACCAAATGCAGAGCACCGCATCCCTTGCTCTAGCTCACTCGCAAGATGTTTTTAACTTGAAGCTAATTTTCAGCTAGAGTTGAATTACTTCAATTAACATGAAAAACACATTTGTGGTGAATTCTCTGTTCGTATTCGCACCTAGGGGAAGAATACATGCCTATATTTGTGCATTTGCATCAAATTTGAATGTAATCGACTTAAACAAATACTCAATTTTGCTTTTGGTGTGAACTCAGCATATTATAATACAAACAAATATCAGAATGAATGTTTTGAAGTGAAGTAAAGATTTCTCATACTCAGGTTAGTAGGGAATGGTGAACCCAGTTGATGCATGAAGCTTTCTTCTATCGAGCTGGTCATCTGAGAGCAGTGTGGTGCAAGGACAGAAACTGGGAACCACTGATGTAATGATCCACTAATTATCACTAAATCCCCTGGTAATGGCAAAAAGCTTTGGTTTTACATTTCCTTTCATTACATTACATTACTTACAAGATATTTTTAACTGTTCAGAAGTAAAGGGAATGTTGCTATATAATGTGTATATATATATATATATATATATATATATATATATATATATATATATATATATATATATATATATATATATATAAAGCTATTGCAGTTTATTGCATTTAATTGCACCAGAACTTTAACAGTTTAAGTGATAATTATTAGCCCCCCTGTTTATTTTCCCCAATTTCTATTTAATGAAGAAAAGATTTTTCCAACACATTTCTAAACATAATAGTTTTAATAACTCATTTCTAATAACTGATTCATATTATCTTTGCCATGATGACAGTAAATAATATTTTACTAGATATTTTTCAAGACATTTCAATACAGCTTACATATACAGTGACATTTAAAGGATTAACTAGGTTAATTAGGTTAACTAGGCAGGTTAGAGTAATTAGCCAAGTTATTGTATAACGATGGTTTGGTCTGTAGACTATTGAAAAAAAAATGCTTAAAGGGGCTAATAATATTGACCTTAAAAGGGTTTTTAAAATAATAGGAACTGCTTTTATTCTAGCCGAAATAAAACAAATCAGACTTTCTCCAGAAAAAAAATATTTTCACACATACTGAGAAAATCTCCTTGCTCTGTTAAACATAATTTAGGAAATATTTAACAAAGAAAAACAAATTCAAAGGGGGGGGGGGGGGGGGGGGGGTGGGTTTACTGTTTTACTGTTTTACTGTTCATAAAACTGTGCAATTTTGAATTTATTGTTGAATTCTGCACATAAGAATGTGATGAAACTCAGAAAAGCATGTGATTAATGGTAAGTCAAATTTGTAATCATTGACCAGCACTAGCAAAATTCGATAATCTGATATCACAGTTGAGAAAAGAAAAAAATACAGTTACTGTTATTACGGTATGCATTCAGTATTCAACTTTTTCCATTGGTCTAATAACTCTCTTATTTAAAACATTTTTTTTTCTTAAATGCATGGTTTTGACTACTCATCTGACCTAGAGACCTTCTCTTGCAGAACCCGATACAACAGGAACAAGATTTGATATGAGAAAACAGGACCATGTGTTAAAGAGCCCCCATTATGGGTTGTTGAAAATGGCCTTCTATGCAGTGTGTAACACAGCACTAAGTAAATGAAAACATCCAGCTGAGGTTTTAAATCTGAAAGTACCTTGTTTTTAAAACTACTTATTCTTTAACAAAATAGTTGACTCAGAGATGAATAAATGAATCGTGTCGGGTTCAGATCTTTTGCCTGAATGTGTCGACGTTGATATGGTACATCGCCAAATATGAAGTGCCAGATCCTTTCCATATTAGCTGCTTCTAGACACGTGCGTCAAAATAATTCTGTGTGGGTTAATACTGAATGTGTGTTGCTGTTATTACTTGAGGTTTAACTGCATTACTTTATTACATTCACTCTGCTACCCGGTGTGGGCGTTTCTCTCTGTCTTGTGCTGTACCCAGTCGACTAATAACAACAGACTGGGTCATCGAACTTATCGGATTAGCCTCAAAGAGGGGTTTGGGAACAAATGAAACGCTGAACAAATTATGTTGCAGTCGTTGTTAGAATTAGGTCAAAATAAATGCATATTATAAAACAATCAAAGTGTTTTTTGACCTTGCATGCATATCAGCCTGTTGTTGGAGACCGCCAAATCCAACTGATGACTTTTTAAAATGCAAAATATGGGCTCTTTAACAAAATATTTTTTGTATAGGTTGAAGGTGCATGTTAGGCCTTCAATTTGGTTTTCCCATTTTCTTAAGTGTCAGCCTGAGCCTCTCTAGGATATCTAGATATCTATCTTTATTTAAATAATTTACAGTTTACCCAATAAAGACAATTAACTGTCTTTTGTCTGAGTAGGTAACCAACACACCATTTCATTAAGCACACCATCTATATAAAACCTGCAGTGGGCCGCAAAAACATACATATTTGGTTTTGTGGGCCATGAGTTAAAAAAGGTTTGTAGTCACTGTTGTAGAGGACAGGCTAAAAAAACATGACTGACTGCCTTTGTCATAGTATTTGAGGAAGGGAATGAGTCATGCATTAGTGAAGCCGCTCCAGCTCGCTGTGGCTGCCCACCGGATTTTGTTGATCGCGTGGAAATGACTTTTGAAGGATTGTTTTTCTCGTCGCACCTGCAGCCTGCTTCCATAGTCTTTCATGCGGACGAGGATGAACAGGTGCGCTGCTGGTATAAAAGAGGCTTAGTAAATTCAAATCGTCTGTCAGGGCACCAAAAAGCGCCAGCAATTCCATGAAAGCCCATATAAGGATATCCAGTCTTGGCCTCAGATGTCACGCCCATTCCTGAGCATCTGATGCATATGGCACGCATTATTGGAAACACCTCAGATGATTTGAAGCCATCATCTGATTGGTGGAATTCTATAGGATTTCTGTGATATGTGTGTGTATGTGTGTGTTGTTCTTTAACAGTTAATCTAGAAACAAAGCCTCTCATATGGAACTAAAGCAATCTCGCAATAACCAATGATCATGATTTTTGAAAAGAATAAGTACAGTAGTCTGGCATAGAATCTTTAAAATGTGTCCAAGAGTTTTACACATCAGTAAATGTTATTGTACATCTGTGCTATATTTTCTAACTCCCAGACATGGCACTGAACAAAATAAACTGATTGATTGTTTTGGATTTCAGTCAGAGGGCCTATTGGTGATCCTTAGCCAATGAAATCTGTAAGGGGTACAGATACTCTGCTGTGAGTCCTCAGCTCTTACTGCTGTTGCTTATAACATTAATATAACATTATGAATAACTATTAAAACATGTCACCCTGGACTACAAATCTAGTTTAATGCCAAAAAACAAAAGGACAACTTTGATGAAAGGTGATGATCCGCTTCAAATGTTGACTACAGATAAACCATGATCTAAATATCATGTTCCATGAAGACATCTTGTACATTTTCTACAGTAAATCCCCAAATTGTATTTAAATAATTAAATAAGTAATATGCATATGCTAAGATTAGATTTTATTTATTATTTGTATTTTATTTAGTTTTTTTAACCCCCAGGTACAAGATTTTTACCAGTTGTACCTCAGCTATTTATGAATCTTTCAAATTATATACAAGATCAATTCCCAAACATGGTCCCTTATAACTTTGTGGGTCATGGACTCATTCAATATGATACATAATAGTATTTTTAATATTATTATTATAGAATCATTACATAATTTTAATTCTTACTTATTTCATTTTCAATGAATGGTTTAATACTCACTTTTAAAGATGATTTTGAAGAATTATTTAGTGAAATGTTTATTTAGTGAATTTTAACTCACTTTTTCCATTATTTATTTATTTATTTTTTATTTATTTATTTATTTTGCTTCTCTTAATTTTTCTTCTTCTTTAAATTTTGTATTTAATATTTTTCTATAACATATACATTTGGTTTTTACTAGTTTTTGGACCATCATTGTAAGTTGTTTTCTTAGATGAGCTCCAGATTTGGCTTCAGTACTGACTAATCTAATGTATACGCACAAATATAATATTGGATTGCTTCCTATTAAAATATTGATTTAAAAGATAGATTTGTGAGGTTAAATGATGCTGAGCACTGTACTATAAACTATAAACTATTATCCCAGTATCCCAGCATATGGGCAAGGTGAAGCTGATATAGAAGAGTCCACTAGGTGGCAATGCGCACGATTGTTATGTACTGTGTCGTAGAAGAAGAAAATTGCAAAACAACAATACAAAATGACACAATGAAATGGAAAGAAAAATCACAACAAAGTACAGCAAACTTGATGAGCGTATTATTCTAAACTTCACATTTAAAGGGTAGTTCACCCTAAAATAATTAAATATGCTCATCATTTATTCTCCCTCATGTGATTACAAACCTTTATGTGTTTTGCTTTTCTGTTGAACACAAAAAAGATATTTTGAAAAAAGCTTGAAACGGGTAACCATTGACTTCCCATAGTAGGAAAAAATGCAGTGGCTACTGGTTTCCTACATTCTTCAAAATATATTTGTTTGTGTTCAACAGAATAATAATTAAAAAAAAAAAAACTCAAAGGTTTGAAATGAGTGGAAGGAGAGCAAGTTATTACTATTTTTGTTTTGGATGAGCTAGATAAAGTTTGCAAGCAGCCAGTGAAAACCATAAGCTGGTATTATGCAAATGTGCTACAAATGTCCTTGTTAATATAGTGTTGTCTTTTTCCATGTCCTCTGTTTACTTTCCAATTTTGAAAAAAAAAGCGGCCTGGTTGACACCTTAAGAACTAAACAAGTACTGCAAAACCAACTGAAAGTGAAAAAAGCTACAAAATCAGATGGTGTACATAATCACATACAGTTCTAAAGGTGAAATTTGCATCAGCTGGAGTCAACTTTGGCTTGGTTCCATTTATTGAACACTTTGACCTATGAAACTCTGCAGACCTTTGACAATCACTTTTTTCATACTAATATAAATTGAATGGCAAGTGGATGAGACATGCTTTCCCAGATTTCAAAGGGAATACCTACAGTGTGGTTGGCTGTTTACCTGACAGTTCTTTCAAATGAGAGAGAGAGAGAGAAAAAAAGAAGAGTATCCATCATTAAAGATACAGCCTTCAAACACTGTAGTTGAGTTAAAGCCTGGAAGAGTTTGGAATATGTTTTTCACATAAAGAATTTACTTTGTACACTTAAAAGAACTCTCCAAATTTTTATTGGAAATAGGCAAATTTCACAAGTCTTCTATAGTTAAAGTATTTACCATTGTTGGACAGTTGAGTTTACTATTACCTACTATTACCTAGTTACTCTTGCTGGGTACTATTTTCAGGCACTGCATAATATCCTTGCACCGGCTGCAGCCATGGTACAGCAGCAAAGTGCATTGACTTGTCTTAGTACGCAATGAAACTACAGAAAAGCTTTAAACTGGAAAATTATTAAAGTTCTATTTTTTATATTTTTGAGCAAGATGCTATTAGTTTAATCCAAGTCAATGATTTATGCTAAGCTAAGCTAGAAGTGCTAGACCTGAAGATCAGCTGAATGGATTAAAAAAATAATCAAATGGGGTATATCTCACCTAAAAAGTGTCTATAACAGCCCCTGCCTATCATCAGAGTTGTATTGTGACCATGCAAGTCCATGTTCAGCCCAGTTTCTGTTTCTGCATAGAACATTGACTTGAATTAGATCAAGATGCTAATGGTCTAATCCAAGTCAATGATTTATCCAAAGCTAAGCTAAAATTGCTCCCACTAGACCCGGAGATCAACTCAATGGATTCTAAAAAAGTCAAACTCAACTGATAACACTAGGAGACTAAAACAGAACAGAGAACCTCTAAAAAGAGGACTTCTGGCTTGAATATATCCAGCAAAACTATCACAATTGTAACTGTTTGTATCACTATGCTACTGAAGCCTGCAACGCTAAAGCCCAGATATGGTAATTAATACGTCTGACACTCTGTAAACATTGACCAATCACAACAGACTGAGCAACATCTGACAAACCAGAAAGAAGTAGGAGAGAATGAGTTTAGAGAGTGCAAATCCTTGAACCAGCTTTTCAGACAAACCCCTCTTAGAGAAAGACATGAAGCTGCTGCATACACTATGTTTCTGAGAAGATTGAAATGTTTTTCAATGTTTTTACCTTGGATGGATGTAGAAGACCTCCAAAACAAATTTAGGATCCTTTAAAATAGCACAAGATGAGTACTTTAAATTGGATAAAGCCTTGTATTTTGTCAGTTTAAACCACTTTTCATGAAAGAATAATTGAGCTTATTGATTTATGGCTGTGTAGGTGAATTCAGCATTAGCTGACAGATTAAATCACATTGGAATGGCCTAATCCTGCACAGAAGTGCCTTGAAATTCCTTCCCTGTTAAATGTTGGCCTTCTTTTTCTTTCAGTTCTTTGCAAGAAAAAAAAAAAAACTTTTCTCTCATAGTGTATGATATGAACAGCCTTCAGGATGTTTCCATGAATTATCAGTTAATAATATTGCTTAATTCCTCTGCTTGAAGCTACAAATGTGCAGTGCTCTTCAACATAGGCAAGAATGTCTATATGAGATCATTTCAAGTCATTATCACTTTGATGCCGGCGAGTGAGCTGAGTTGTATGGTGTTGTCTGTTGTCAATTGTCTGTAGTGTTAATTGAGTTAACAGTGCAGAAGTTGTTTTGTACTCACAGTTCTGCTGCATCGACACACTCCACGCCGCTATAGTTCATGCATAATAAATTTCACAAATGTTTACACATGCTGCTTGAATACTGGTCACTTTTAATTCTTGTACAGCTAAATAAGCCAAGTAAATATTTGATGTATTATTTACACTGATTCTTTGTACAGCAGTTTCCCAGTTATTGGCTGATGAGGTCAAACAAAACATGTAATTACAGAAATTAAGTCTATAAAGTATTAGCTTCATTTCCAGGGTAATGGAAGGGTAATTTAAAATAAGGGTAATTTAATTTAAAATAAAATAAAATAAATAAATAAATAAAATAATAAAAATAAAAATAAATAAATAAATAAATAAATAAATAAATAAAATAAAATAAAATAAAACAAAATATTAGAATAATAAAATAGAAATAATAAAATGAAATATTATGAAATAAAATAATATAATAAAAAATACAAATAAAAAATAAAATAATAATTTAAAAAATTTAAATAAATAAAATAAAATAAAATAAAATAAAATAAAATAAAATTAAATTAAATTAAATGAAATTAAATTAAATTATTAAATTAAATTAAAATAAAATAATAAAAACAATAAAAAAAATACTTTCCACTTGCATTTGGCTACTGGTAATTTTGGAAACAATTCAGAATATATGCATCCTAGGCCAAGGAAATTAGGATCTAATGGAGTTAATGGATCTAATTTGATCTAATTGAATCAATGTAGATAACACACACAAACATCCACACATGGTTCAAAGACGTGATATTTCATTTCGGCTTTGGTTTAAAAGAAAAATATGTGATTTTATATGTGGAAGTATACAAAAATAAATAAGCGATCATTCAGTTAAATATAAAACATGGTTGCATATTCACTCTTGACACTTGAAACCCCCTTTTCGTCTTTGAACCATATACCTACATGTTTTCAATAGTGAAATAAATCTACTCAAAGACAGATCCCACTTATTTATATACGTATTCATGTAACGTCATGAACATGCCAATTATTTCAAAAACAGAAACTTTGCAAATGCATTCAATCCTAATAAACCGCGTATTTAACTCACTCCAGGTGTGTAATGAAGACATTTAAAACACTCCAACTCACTTATCTGCTCGCTTTCTTACTGTTTAGAGCAGCTAACCCTATTTATCTTCATTTAGCTCATTAGTGTGGTCCCTAGAGCATTATTGTCAAAAAAAATATAGCTATGTTATTAAAGCAAACTCAATCTGCCTCGTGCACAAGGCCAGTTTTTGTTTGCAAGCAAAGCACAGTCAGACTTTTTTTATTACACATTCAGCATCGCGCACATTAAAAAACCCACGGCTCCACCTCCAAGCTTTGGTGTAATTAAACATTTTTGATGCTGCCCAAATTGCATATCTTCCTACCTTCAGATCAGGGGTCACTCAAACCATTACTAGCTCTTTATGAACATTATCTTGTGGCCCTTTGCTAATTAGAGTGTTCTGCCTTATCTGCACATTAAAAAGACTGCATTGCGGCGCACACATCGTTTAGTACTTCAAACACTTAGCTCAGAGATTATCAAAGGAGAAGCCTTGAACGGCTTATTAATGTGGCCAAACAAGCCTCTTTAATAAAGCTGTTTAATCCCTGCTAAAGAGCAAAGCGGTACTCACGGTCACTGCATAGGGGACCACCGTATGTCGTCATGGTGCAGTCGCAGGTAAAACCTTCCCACTGCTGCAAACAAACGCCCTGATTGGAGCATGAGTCTTCCGTGCAGGTTGTGCCGGGACCGGCTGAAACAAACAGCAAGTTGGAAAAGCAGAAATATAATATATGCAATTATATATACAACAAACAATAGCACTGTCGATATCAGAAGCACTAGAATTGCCAAGGCTTTTAAGGCTGTCATTCACACTGTTAACAATTTCCTATAGAAATTACAGTAACTCACTGGGAATAGTTTGCCAGCAATTTACTGTAAATTAAAATACTGAAAAAAATTGCAATATTGCTGTTAAGTACTGAAAAAATATGTTTGTTTTTTTTCCACCAGATAAATATCATTTTTTTATTAGCTATTAAAAAATAATAATTTAAACATTCTTTACGCTAATATATATTTCAAGGTGTAAACATTTATAGTAGCACTATGCACAATATTGCAACATGAATGTCTTAAAACCTCAGCATATATTCACTGTTGTCATTTCTCCTTGGTTTGTCTCCACTCCTTCCATTAGTATTCATTTTCAGCCCTCTGCTCTGAGGCATTCAGGCATGCTGGTCTAGCCAATAGCTAAATAGCACCAGGAGAGGATGACATAAATTAGGAAGACAAATGAAAAAAAAAAAAAAATGTGATTTAGATATTGCATCTACCATTATTAAATTATTACAATTTTTTAAGTATATTCTCCAGTTGTAATAAGAATATGAATAGAATCTTTGGTTTAGTACAATACTCACTTTTAACTTGTGATGTATTACCTGCCTATTATTAAGATATAGGCTGTTTCATGTACTTATAAAAGTACTTATTCTGCATAATCTTATTTATATGTCTCTAATCATAACTAAAACCTAAATCCAACTAAATAGCTAATAAGGAGCACATTTTTGAGCTAAATGTCAGGTTTGTTAATTGCAAGAATCATACCTTTAAATAAAGTGTGACCACCAAACATGATTTATACTTTAATATTAATAAAGACCAAGGACTGAATTAATAACATGAATCAATTGCATTTTAAATCACTTGTAGAAATGACACTAAAAAACATAGTCAATAGATTTTAAACTGTAGTCTTACTTTATAATATTGCATTTTACTGTATGCTTGATTAAATAAATACAACCCTGTTAAACAAATACTAGGGAAAATACTTACCTGTAATATACAGCAATGAATAGTATCAAACAAAGAAAACAGTTTAAAAAAAAGTATTATAAACTGAAAAAGAATTCAAATTTATATTGAACTACCATAATTTTGACATGAAGTTACATGAAGTCTTCATTGAAGTCTGACTCATATGCTTTCTGTTTACTATTGTAAAATACTGTACATTGTCCAACAGTTTTTTTTTTTTTTTCAGGGCCACAGTCATTGGCCAAGTAATGAATTTGATGTACAACCAAACTCTTAGTAACACTTGTAACACCGACTATACAAAAAAAAAAAAAAAGATTTCTGCAGCTTGTTCAAACCACTTATTTAAAATGAGCTGAATCAACACATGTTATGATCGCCAGCAGTGTTGTCTCCGTTAAGGATTACTTCATGTAGTCTGGTGTAATCGCCATCTCTATTTTCGCTGTTTTACTTCTTTATGGACTACAACTCCCAGAACTCTCTGCGCTCATCAATTCCTACAGCAGCTGACAATAATCAGGACAGTCACACACAGTCATTATGCACTGATAACAAGGAATATAAGTACACCTCACCTTCACTCACACATTGTTGTCTTGTTTCTTTAATAAACACTACAAAGCATTTTTTTCTCTGTTTGTTTTCCCATGTTTTGATTCTTGCCTTGTTTCCCGTTTTTATTTTTTTTGCCGCCAATTTGACCTCCTGCCTGTATACTTACCACGTTTATTGGATTACCCCTGTACTGCTCTTTTGCTTCTGTATTTGACCATTGCCTGCACAACCTTACCTCTAATAAACTATGTTTGGATCCGCAAGACTTTTGACTGTTACCTTTGTAAAAACACAATTCTTGAGTTTATACATCCTGAGCCTAATTCTTGAGATTAAGTTAACTTAATTGATTTGTGTTAGGACAACATGAAGGAATTGTGTGGAACCCAGCATTTTGTTTTACAGCTCACACTGTAAAAATTGATGGGTTAACTTATTTGTTTTTTTTACTTTAAGTTGATTGAACATAAAACAAGTAAGTTGTCTCCAAAACATCTCAAGAATTGTGTTGTTTCAGCTCATTTTAAATAATCAGTTTGAACAAACAGCAAACATATTTTTTTAAGTTTAGCACTCTCATAGCTGATGCGATTAAATTGGGCATTTCAAGTACTAACAATGAAATTGGTAGCATTTTGCTAGACAATAATGTTCATCTTGTGTACTGCATAGTCTTTAATTGAGCATGCCAGAAATATAATTTGATTTAAGGCTCATATGTTGTCATGATTGCCTCAGAGCATCAGTATACTGACCCTCACATCCTCGCTCCACTTGGCCCACACGGTGCAGAGCATCTGCAATCAGGTCTGAAAGTCTGCCATTCAGGTCAACTGAGGCCAGGCAGCCCTGATAACCATCCCGCGATGCAATGAGCTTTGGCAGACTGTTGTACATGCTCTTCCCCACACCTCCAATGTACAGCTCTCCTATAGAGCAGAAGAAAATAAAGATACAGTAAGGAATGGTTAATAATAGCCAGCTAAATCAATTGAAAAAAAGTTAAGCCATATTTCATATATAACTTAACAGTCTGGAGTCAATAAATGAAAACACGAAAATAAGTCATAAGTCAATCATAAAAAGTTTACATCATGTTTTATTTCAAAACATTTGTAATTTCTTATGTCATTACTGTATTCTAGGCTTCTGTTGCTAAATATAATATGCCATTTTAGAGTGAATCCCAGTGGAAAAACTAATATGAGAGAAAAAGTGTCTGTGCATCTCTCAATATGATGCAATAAATATATTTTGTGATACTATTCTAGCTAAATGATAAGTGGTATCAGTATGTCTTGCAGTATTGCCTTTTATATTTAATTCATAATGCAAATCAACAACATTTCCATAAACGCAGATGTTAATGAGATAGACATTCACAGAACTGAGAATAACTAACAACTAGCCAATGTCAACAAAATATGCGTAAATAAATCATCAGAGCATTCAGAGGTTGCATGGAAACTACATATAAAGTGATAATTAGACATAAGGTCTTTATACTGACAGTTTAATGTTGCTCAGAGACAACACTGTTGCATTTATGAAGCAATTCCAATTGCAAAACTATCTTGTGAGATTAAATGTTTAAAATATAGAAATCAGAAAATATAGAAATAAGACATGCTGGGACAAATATTATCAGAGGTGGGTAGTAACAAATTGCATTTACTCCATCACATTTACTTGACTAAAATTGTTGGGTATTGTTTACTTTTTAAGTACATTTAGAAATGTGTACTTTTACTTTTACTTTTAAGTAAAATATTAGAGAAAAATCATTACTTTTACTTCGCTACATTTGGCGGTGTTCCTCCGTTACTGTCAAATGATAATAAATATGATTCATATGACTTGTTTGCAAATATCGCAAGGTGCCACATTGGAAAGGTTGTGTCGTGAGAGGTTACTATAGAAATGCGTCTCCTGCTTTCGGTAAGAGCGCGGATCTGCAGTTCCGAGAAGGACAGTCACATCACTGTCTGTGAAGTGAGTTTATCAGACCAGGTCAGCCGTGATCTCAAGTTCAGGCTGTTTTCACTACAAGATGTCAACAAGAATAGTTTAATAAAGTAATGCACACTAAACATCGAATTGGCTTCGCAACATATACATGAACTAGAGCTCCAACATGAAAAAATTCAACACAATCTCACGCAATTCGTAACTTTTTGATTTAGTGGCTAATTCGTATGAATTCGTACGATCTAATTCTTACAATTTAGTACGATTTGCTCATCACCCAAATGAGCGTTGGTTTAGGGGCGGGGTTGGGTGCCACGCCTCCTTTTTAAAATCGTATATTTTCATACGACTTAACTCGTATGATTTCGTACAAATTAGCCACTAAACTGATAAAACGTAAAATACTTACTTTTCCTGATCAGATCAGGCTGGAAAAAACATGTAGGGGTAACTGTCAAAATTATCCCAATTTAATGCTTATTATTGGTGACTAGGATAACTAAAGAAACTGCTGTTTCATGGAATAACTGATTAGCCAAGCACATAAGTCATTTACATTGTTGACCATTAAAAATATAACAATATAAAATATAACATTTAACTGCATTTCGTTGCCTTGTACTTGTACATGTGTAATGACAATAAAGTTTATTCTAATCTAATCTACCATCCCATGTGGGCCCAACGATGGCCAGCCCAGGTGGGCCCCACGCGGGCTATCCCAGGTTGGCCCCATGCGGGCCATTCCAGGTGGGCCCCACGCGGGCAAGCCCATGTGGATGACCCCAAATAAAGATGTTATTCTCTCTCTTTACACTCTTCTGCTCTGCTCCCGGTGTAAGTCCCGGTGTAACTTAGCCACTTTAAACATAATAAATAGTTTGAACAATATCACACTCACAGGTCAAAAATAGAGATAAATAAAACGTCAACGTTTAAATTAAAATGTTATTTTAAAAGTTAATTAAAATGGCACTGTTATTACAATGTTAAAAGAAAACTTTTGCTGTACTTAAATGTAAAGTATTATCATAAAGTAGCCCAGAGGTGGGATCAAGTCATTGTTTGGCAAGTCACAAGTAAGTCTCAATTCATTGCCCTCAAGTCCCGAGTCAAGTCCCGAGTCAAGACAGGCAAGTCCCGAGTCAAGTCCCAAGTCAAAGGCAACAAGTCTCAAGTCAAGTCCAAAGTCCTATAGTTTGATTTTCGAGTCTTTTCGAGTCTTTTTAACAGAAAAATGAACTGTGAACAGATTATGTATGGTTGTAAGATCTGTATTTATTAAACAAACCTTTTTTTATGAAAGAACATTGCTCAGATATATAAAAACACAAATGTAATTTTCTGAAAAAGTGCTAAACAGTGCTGCATCTTGTCTACACAGCAAATTGCACAAGAACGAGTTCCACTATACAATAGAGTCCATTTTGCCTCACATCACACAGAAATTGCAGGTCTACTGCTGTCTAGTTCATTAAGTTTAGTTGTGCTATGTTATGTCTTCTGTGATCAACTTGTGATTAACTAAAACTACATAAACAACCTCAATGAGGCAGCAGTAGACCAACAACTCCTGTATGCTGCAAAGTAAAATTGAGTGAACTTGGTATTTTGTCAATTGAATCTTGTGTGTGCTGAAGAGATGAAGATGCAAATCTGTCTAGCAGCAATGTAAAATTGTGGCACATATTCTCAATGAAGTAGGCTACTTTATACAAACATTAACATTGTTTTCTTCACATAACAATGAAGAACTTTGCTCTCTACCTTGTGTGACGCTCGTGCACCGATTTCCTCTGTGGACAAAACTGCTTGCGAGCTCTGAAATATACGCTGCTCACGCGCAAATTTTCTCGCTCTCAAATATGCAGTGCTCACACACACATTTTCCTGCGCGCTCTCAGAGATTATATACAGAATTTGAGTCTTGTGTTTCCTCTTCCTTTCGTGCTTTTTGATATGATTTATATTGAGGCACTATTTATTAACAATGACCAAAATACTAAAATAGACTTACATATTAAATTTCTTATCTATTATACCATAACATTTTGGCTGTATGTTTTATGATGAGATATTTCCAGTTACAAACACTTAAAGACACAGAGAATAGATGTTGGATGTAAAGAATGCATTTTGTTTTACAAACATTTATTAATCATCCAAAAGGTGTACCATACTAATCAAATAAAAAAACATTTAAACAAAAATATAACTAACGCAAGCAGAAATTTAACTGTGATAAAAATAAGGAAAAACTTGATTTGGCATTATAGCCTACTGTACTATTCACTCTTTAAATAAATCTCACTATCAATCCCATTTTATCATGGCAACTAAAATAAAGTGAACACGTCTCTGCTGTCTTCCACATTATTGATGAGATTGTGGAGGACATTTTCCATGTCATCCTCTTCATTTTAAGGAAAAGCTGTTTCACAGGGCCCCTGAACACATCTATTGGCATGGACAGGGTTTTGAACAGTACTATAGTAAAGTACTTTAATTAATTTGTTGGGGTCATATTATAGTTGCTATGGTAACACAAGTGTAATATAAACAAATGACCCAGTGCTGTAGTTTTTTACAATATAGGGTATATTATACTACAATTCACCACACTTTACTGTAGAAAAACTACACTCTGTATTTTATTTTATCAGTTCACTATTCTTAATACTACAGTATGCTGAAGCATTCATTAACAACTTGTAAATAATACTAGGCTTAAACATAGGCAGTATACCTAACTCTCAAAAACACTAGTATTTATTTTAGAATTTACCTTAACCTCATAGTTTTTCATGTATTGTTACTAAATAGTGTAGCAATATATAAACCATATCAACATTCTGGAATAATCAATTTACCAGAAGGATCTCTGGAGAGCAAAAGCAGGAAAGGTTTGAGGCGCCAGTGTGGACAAAAGTCAAGCAAACGCAGTGAGACTGAATACGTGCACGAGAGACCAGCCAATCAGATTGAAGTACCTGCCCACTGGTGAAAGTAATGTCAGAGCCAATCAGATTTTTCTTTCTTTTCATAAAGAACGGGGTTCAAATCCCACTTAGGCACTTGTAAACTATCATTTTAGACCATTTTGTCAAAAATCCCTACTGAAAAAAACAGCTTGAACCAGCCTAGGCTGGTTTTAGCTGGTCGACCAGGCTGGTTTTAGAGGGGTTTGGGCCATTTCCAGGCTGGTTTCCAGCCATTTTCAGCCTAGTCTTAGCTGGTCAGGCTGGGAGATGACCAGCTAAAACCAGCTTGACCAGCCTAGCCAGGCTGGGAGTCCAGCCAAAACCATCTATGTCCAGCTTAAACCAGGCTGATCAAGCTGGTTTTAGCTGTATTTTGCTGTTCAGTTTCCAGCCTGACCAGCTAAGACCAGGCTGGAAATGGCTGGAAACCAGCCTAGAAATTACCAAAACCCCTCTAAAATCAGCCTGGTCGACCAGCTAAAGCCAGCTTACCAGCCTAGGCTGGTTTAAGCTGGATTTTTCTGCAGGGATATTGTAATTGTAAATTCAACAAACTGAATAAAACAAGTCTTTGTTTTTAGTTTATTTAAAAACAATTACAAATGGAGTAATTCAACTCACAATTAAATGATCTCATTGAGTGATGGAATAATAAAGGTAAAACTTTAATTGAATGATCAGTCAAGTGTTTCCAAATGAAATCTGTTAAAATAAGAGTCCTACAAAACAGGAACAAAGACACTCATGAAACGAAATGTGATTGTCAATTGTATTTTTCATTAGATGGTTGGTTTTAAGTACCTTAAAAATAGTAGATAAGCCTTAAATATAGAGGGGGAAATACAGAAAAACAAACAAACAGAAATTCAACAATATAGATGCATTACATTACAATCTCACAATAAAAATTTAATTAAAAACCATATAGAGGACTAAAATATTGCTAAGAGGCATAACATAAACAATAATACAAATACTTTTAAGGTTTTAAATACTAAATAAAATTAATAGTATCAATCCAAAATATGAAAAAGGTAACACTTTACAATAAGGTTGTATTAATTAATTAAGTTTATCTATGTACTAATGTGAACAAACAATGCAGTGAAGTACAGTTACAAATCATTACAGTATTCATTAATTAATGGAAATAAAATTATTGGTTAACCTTTGTTAAATCACAGTGCATCAACATTAATGTTAACAACCATACCTTTAAATTGTAATAATGCAATAGTAAATGTTAAACTATAATTAATAAAGGTTTAGAAGTATAGTTCATTATTATTTCATGTTAGTACATAGATTAACTAAAAAAACCTTATTGCAAAATGTTACCAAAAAATAACAAAACACTTTTTTCACAGTTTTAAGAGCTTTAAAAATAAATTATATATATCTAGTTATTATGGCATGTAATTATTATTACTACTAATTAAATAGTTAGAAAATATACTGTCAGAGGATGGGCAAAACACAAAAATAAAACATAATATGCGCATTGACACAAACGACCAAGTGCAAAAACATAAATTACAGCCATGTTCATTCATAATTATGTGAAATAAATGACGAGAGGGTAAGTTTGGTTAAAAAAACTGAAGTTCATTGACTTATGCACAACAGTAAAACAATGCTTTTGCACAACAGTAACACATTGCGAGTAGTAAAGTCTCTTACCTTTGACAGATGTTGTAAATCCGCTGAATAAAACAAAAGGAGCAGATCGCAGATGTGTTTATTTCACTCTCCGAGTCAGAATGAAAATGGCATCTTCAAATTTCCCGCTGGTGCAAAAACACGGAAGTGCGCCACAAAGCGCTAGTGGTCGAAAGTATGCGTGCATGCTCTCTGTCACACACGCACACACACAGAGATAGAGCGCTCCGTGTCAACATACTTTTTATCTTTGGGCTTTTTATAGAAAGTAGCAAGTCTTTACAAGTCAATAGGCGCAAGTCCAAGTGAAAGTCCGAGTCATTTATGTTCAAGTCCAAGTCGAGTTGCAAGTCTTTTCATATTTTGTCAAGTCGAGTCTGAAGTCATCAAATTCATGACTCGAGTCTGACTCGAGTCCAAGTCACATGACTCGAGTCCACACCTCTGAAGTAGCCTATTCAACAAAACCTGCAAATGCTTCTTGGATCTCATAAATATAGGTTATACATGTTTGATAAATTTTGAAATATATGTTGCATATCTGTATCACTTATTCGTATATGTTTGAAATGTAAACGTTAACTTGTATTTCAAATCTATGAATTTGATTTACATATTTAAATTAGAAACTAGATCTGCTTACTGCTTGTTAGAGTAGGCTACAGTATGTGTGTCAGAGAAGCAAGTGAGTAAACTTCAACATTGGGATAAAAATTTATGAGATATGCCCCCAACACCGTTACAAGTATGGGGAGGAAAATAACCTCAAATGATAAAATACATAACAAACATTAGAAAAATGAAAACAAAATAAAATGTTTAGCCTTTTATAATCAAAAGTGTGTTCATTTTGTTTTTACTTAAATTATTCAGCGATTCCTCTGCGTACCACTAGAAGGAAGCCTGCATACCACTTGTGGTACATGTACCACAGTTTGAGAACCACTGGTCTACACTATGATGTAGAGGTCTGCAGGTAAGAGCGGGCGGTCTAACAATATCGCTTCCGACTTCCGAGCAAACGAGCACGCGTATGTATGTGCGAATGAGACAGCATGATGCTGCGTTTAGCTTGTTTGTTGCTGTCTATGTGTGTGCGAATGAGAGAGAGAGAGATTTGTGCTCTCTCTCTCTGTGTGTGTGTGTGTGCGTGTGTGTGTGAATGAAAGAGAGAGCGAGATGCTGTCTGTGTGTGTGTCACTTGCTTGTGCTTGTGCGTGTGTGTGTGTGTGTGTGTGTGTGTGTGTGTGTGTTTATACAGACAGCTTGTTATAGGCTGTCTGGACAATGTATAGCTGGGTGGTTTTCAGCTTTGTTCTCCCCGCGGCTGTTAGCAGGAATGTGCACGTAGGGTAGAAAACGGGGCAGGTCGGGCAGCGAGACGACAAATGCTAAATATAAGTGGGAGCGGTCGGGTTCGGGCTAAAACCTGGCGGGTGCGGGCATGAGCGGGATTCAAAATTTAGTCCCACGCAGATCTCTACTATGATGTTAAGTGTGTAAATGTATAAGTAGATAGTGCATAGTGTATAGTGTGCCGTTTGGGACGCAGCTGATGTTTTTATCATGCCACACTTCTAAACTGTAATTTTCTTCACAGCATCATTAATAATGCAATTTTTCTGCACAAATTCTACTGATAAACATCAATTGATTAACATCCTCAAACTTCACGAGAGCTATGTCTTTAAATGTTGACTGTTATTTTCATAAAAACCTCAACATGGAGACAATTAATAGAGTTCTTACTTACAGAACCCAACTGTTGCACTCTATTGCACACTTTCAGATAATTCAATCAAAATCAAGCCATGTTTACATCGACTGAGCAGAACACTTTCCCTCAAAATAGGCTGCTAGTGAAACCTGTCGAATGAGTCTGGGGTAGGATATGGGTTTTTAAAATAAGGCAGAAATCAATGCTGATGGTGTTGCGTGCGAATTACGCTCATCGTGTTAATTGGAGCTTCATAAGGTGTGATCCTCTGGTACTGTGTGATGAGCTGAATATGTGTGGTTCTCTTTTCAACTAATTCCCTGCTGATGAAGGCTAATACCAATGAAGCTTTGATGTGCAGAACAAAAAGGGGGGAAAAAAAACAGGCCTGTCATAAAACGGCATATAATTATGTAACATCAAAGTTGCCCTTGAGCAACTTTGCGGAGGAGAATGTGGATAAGCATATGTGAAGATGAAGGAGACGGGGTGTGATATATACTCTGACTATACTGCAGGCTCTGGGACAAGGCTCATCTGTGCTGTTTGGGTGTAGAATTGGGTTCAGATGGAGATTTTCAGATGTGGGGCATAGATTTGAGAGGTAGAGAATTGAAATGACAGAAATGCAATCTCCAACGTGGCACATCATGTTCCTGCGTCTGGATCTTAACAGCAGATGCAATACTGTTCAGAGGAGTACATATAATGTATACACAACCACGCATGTTACACACACATTTCTTGACTGAATATTGTGAGCTTTAATATAAGGTTTATGAAAAGTCTGGTACTGCACACAGTCTAGAATCATGTGTGCAATGCTTATTACAAAAAATATATATAAATAAATAAATAAGGAAGTAGATATGAAAATAATAAACCCTAGGTTGTATAAATAATAAACGTATTAAACATTAAATTATAATAATTATTATTATATCATATATTATTATTACTACTAATAATGTTGTTTTAATGTTTATTATTATTATTATTATTATTATTATTATTATTATTATTATTATTATTATTATCATCATCATCATCATCATTGTTAGTAGTATTTGTTTTCATGTTTATTATTATTATTATTATTATTATTATTATTATTATTATTATTATTATTATTATTATTATTATTATTACTATTATTAGCAGTAGTAGTAGTAGTAGTAGTATTATCATCATGCAATGATAAATAAAAATATATAGCTACATGCAATGATACTAATATTTTAATTATAATAATATTTAAAATATTTTTCATATATAACACAAAAAGATACAATAATTTGCATTATTATTATCATTATTATTATTATTATTATTATCGTACAATAATAATTAAAATGTATTGTTATATGCAACACTAAATCCTAATATTTTAATAATAATATTTTACAAACAATTACAATAAAACAATTTTACAATAAAACATTTTTCATATATAATATAGAAAGATACACTATTATTATTATTGTTGTTGTTGTTGTTGTTGTTGTTGTTGTTGTTGTTGTTATTTGCGTTAATATTATTAATAACTCATTTTCTTTTTGGCTTAGTCCCTTTTTATTAATCCGGGGTTGCCACATCGGAATGAACCGCCAACTTATCCAGCACATGTTTTTAGGCGGCAGATACACACTCATACACTATGGACAATAGAGGAATCCCATGCGCACGCAGGAAGAACATGCACACTCCACACATAAACGGCAACTGACCCAGCTGAGGCTCGAACCAGCGACCTTCTTGCTTCGAGGCAACAGCACAACCTACTGCACCGCCAATAGTATTATTATTATTATTACTATTATTATTATTATTATTATTAATATTATTATTAGTAGTATCATTATTATTATTATTATTATTATTATGATTATTATTATTATCATCATCATACAATAATAATTCAAATACATTGCTATATACAGTAATACATATTAAATATTAATTTATTTATTTATAACACAAAATTATTATTATTATTATTATTATTATTATTATTATTATTATCATCTAACAATAACAATTCAAATACATTGCTATATACAGTAATACATATTAAGTATTAATTTATTTATTTATAACACAGAATTATTATTATTATTATTATTATTATTATTATCATTATTATTATTATTATTATTATTATTATTATCATCATCATACAATAATAATTCAAATACATTGCTATATACAGTAATACATATTAAATAATAATTTATTTATTTATAACACAGAATTATTATTATTATTATTATTATTATTATTATTATTATTATTATTATTATTATTGTTGTGGTATAACAACAACAACAACAATAACAATAATAATAATAATAATAATAATAATAATAATAATAATAATAATAATAATAATAATAATAATAATAAACATTAAACTAACCAATTCAAATTGATATTCACTAATAGATAACATTACCTTAATAAAATAACATATTAAGGTGCACTGCAGTGTGGTTTGCAGAAATGGCAGCAGTTAGTGTCAACACAAATAGACCCACAGCTACAGCATAATAAAAGTGTGCTGATGTTATACTTAGTCACTGTTGTTCTTTAACGGCTCACTCTGCTCTTTCATTATTTAATTCTTTCGTTGTGCAAATATACATTGCGGAAAGCATCAGAGATGTCCGGGGGAACCTTTAGATAAACATTCAGTGGGCAGACCATGTTTAGAGGGCATTGTTTGCCAGTGAAATGCAATTTCCAGCCGAGCTCTGCCGGCAAGACAGGCAATTACGCGTTAAAACTGACAAGCAAGAACACATATGGCAATTTTCGTCCCGCGGCCGAAGAGTGGTGATTGTTTGCAGAAATATGCTCTTTTTCCACTCCAACTGAATAAGCCCAATTAGAGCACCATTAAAAGCCCCCTTCATCTCAACCTCTGCACTCTTTAATTTGATCTCACTGCAGATAAGTTGCATTCTTTCACTTCCAACTTTTGCTTTCCATTAAGAGTCACTTCAGCCTCAGTCACTTCAACTAACTACCTGTAATTGGCCCTTCAGTTGAATGAATGGTTGGCTGTAGCGCCGCCCTTTAGGAAACTGATTACATAATCATAGGCATTTGACCATTCAATACAACAGGTGTTACTGGCTGAATCCTAATTGAGCTTCTAAAAGCACTGAACGTCAAAGTGCATTCAGAACCACAAAACATTCATTTTTGCATAACACGTCTATTAATATTATTCCTCCACTGAGTCCAGACTGTAATTCCTAATCAAGACTTCAAGAGGACTATTTTATGGTTGATGCACTGCATGCAGCTACTGTATTATCATAAAATAGGGTGCAAATACTGTAGGGAATAACACTTTTTTGTGATAACTGTGATAAAGGAATGCTAAAATGGAGGTCATTAATCTAGAGATCAAACTAAATATTTTTAAATCTGTACAATAATATGTTCCCATTTTTTTGTCAGTTTATGTAATGTTATGTATTACTGTTTCTTATTTAAACATGTTTGATTTGTACATTTCAGTAGTTAAACAAAACTGGAGAATAATAGAAATATATATATATATATATATATATATATATATATATATATATATATATATATATATATATATATATATATATATATATATATATATATATATATATATTTAATATATAATATATATAAAATTTTAAAAAGTGTTTAAAAATAAGGTGTTTAAAAAGTGTTTAAAAATAAAAAATATTTTTTATATAACTTCACATGTAATAATATTGGTCACAGAGCTTCCTGTAATAGTTGTCGTTTTATATAATAAATAAACAATAAAAAAGCTATTTATTTATTTATTTATTTATTTATTTATTTATTAGTAAACTATTGTGCTTAAAGTGTTGATAAATATTTTCTCCATTAAAAAGTACTCGCAAATGAAAAGTTCACAGGATGGGACATTATGCTGACTATCTGAAAAAAATAGATATGCATTTATTTACATATCTATTTTTTACATATCTTCTGGAGAAAGTCTTATTTGTTTTGAGTATTTTGAGTTTAACATTATTGCCCCCTTAAGCAATATATTTTTTTTCTATTGTCTTCAGAACAAACTCTTACACAATGACTTCCCTAAATAATCTATGGTATCTTGCATAATTAACCTTATTAACCTAGTTAAGCCTTTAAATGTCACTTTAAGCTAAATACTAATATCTTTAAAATATCTAGGCAAGGCAAGTTTATTTATATAGGACATTTTATAGACAATGGTAATTCAAAGTGCTTTACATAAACAAGAATAAATGAAAGAAGAAACTAAAAACAACAGATTAAAATGTGTTAAAACAAGTTTTAAAGGTATCAAAAAGAAAATAAAGTCTGATGTAGCACAGTGCTTGTTCAGTAAAGGCACAGCGAAACAGCTTTTAAGTCTTGATTTAAATGTGTCTAATGTTGGAGCACATCTGATCATTTCTGGAAGCTGATTCCAGCTGCAGGGGGCGTAGTAGCTAAAGGCCGATTCACCCTGCTTGATCTCTTGGAATGTCTAATTTTTCTTGATCCTCATCATCTTAGGGATTTGTTAGGTTTTTATTCAGTGAACATTTCTGTAATGTATTGAGCTCCTAGGCCATTAAGTGATTTATAGACAAGTAATAAAACTTTAAAATCTATTCTAAATGCAACTGGGAGCCAGTGTAAAGACCTGAGGACAGGTGTGATGTGCTCTGATTTTCTGGTTCTGGTCAGAATCCTGACAGCGTTCTGGATGAGCTACAACTGTTCATTACAGTAATCCACCCTGCTGGTGATAAAAGCATGAACAAGTTTCTCTAAGTCCTGCCTTTATTCAAAGCATCTAATTATTGGGTAACACTTTATTTTGGTGGTCCATTAAAGTATTAGTAGACTGCTGCTTAATATCTGCTGATCCTTCAACAGACATTTACCTGACTATAGGAAAGTTTGCAAATTGCAAGTAGGGTTTACACTAACCCTAAACCCAACCCTAACCCCAATACAACAGACAGCTTATAAATGAATGAGAATTAAATGAAATGTAACTGAAATACAACAAACGGACCATCAAAATAAAGTGTTACCAATAATTGCAATGTGTTTGAGATCATGATATACTGATTTAGTTTTATTTAGTAAAAATATTATACTGTCATCATGGCAATATAAAATAAATCAGCTATTAGTAAGTTATTAAAACTATTGTTTAGATGTGTTGAACAATTCTAAATGGGGCAAAATATATACTGGGGGGCAGAAAATTCAGGAGGGCTAATAATTCTGACAGTATATATGTTTTTTGTAAAGTTAAAATTCACAGATGTTTTGTCTGTCCCAAAGCTCATCCTCCCATTAAATCCCCGCTCACAGTACAAAATCATCCCGAGTCAGCTCAGTCTGCTCCACACAGAATAGCCCATGCATGGTTATTAGCTCTGTATGTCTCACTGTTATGCAAAGACTATTAAGCAGACTTCAATCACAATATTCAATTATACAGCCAATAGTTTTTTTCATTAGTCATTCAATGGATGGCTGGGCAGCGGGAGAGCAGAGCTTCTTTTGTAGGCGAGAGGGAGAAAAATCAATTGCTTTCATATGAAGGAACTGCAGGGAGATTGTAAAAATGACATCTCCAGTCATGCGTCTCTGTTGAGTAATGACGAAGCAATATCCCTGCTGGATAAAAATGGAAAGGCAAAAAAGAAACACCTCTGGCTTTGCTCCATGACCGGCGGACTGCCTGGAGATCTAATGCTCCAACAAACGCCCTACTTACTGATTGTGCTGAACCTTTCCTATCATCTTTAACACTAGAACCGCCAGAGGTCTTTATATATCTACATGTAACCATACACATGAGTGTTGTTTTGATGCTGTATGACCAAAAAAAAAAAAAAAACTGTATTAAAGGGCACCTATGATGAAAATCTTTTTTTGGAAGCTGTGTATAGGTATAGTGTGTCTACTGTCATATTGAAGTGACTTTTTAAGTTTCCTGACGTTATAATAGGATCCAAATCCCTCCCATTTTGTGGCCCGCCATTATTATTAAGGAGTGTGGTTTCCCCGCCCACCCAATTCATTGACAGGCACGTAATATGTCTCCGTAGTAACGCGTATATTAATATTACCAATGCAGGATATGTGCAAAGCAACTGAGATTAAAAGATCTGTTTTGCTCTCTGTAATCATCAATCATCATCAAATGTGATCAAGAATGAGTCTTACAAGTTTAAAACGTTTTTAAAACAGTAGATGTTTGTAATGAATAACATCGATTTTACCATCTTTACTTTATCACTGTTACGAGAACCAGCGATCGGTCTCCGGAGATCGCTGGTTTCCACTATAATTATGGACTACACTTCCGCCTTCTTCTGGACTACATATGAATACATGCACTTCTCCCAGACACTCACGCCTGCTCACTCATCTAGACTGATTGACACCCTTCATAAGCCACTCATTTACTCATCCAGTTGGCGGAGTCTTGTTCACTTCTAGTGACATTATAACGTGTTTCTCCTTGTCTTGTTTTCTCCGTGTTTAGACCCTAGTCTTGTTTATCCTTGTTCTCCTGTTTAGCCGCCTGCCTTATGACCTATTGCCTGAATATTGATTACGACTCTGGATTTGCCCGCATATACCTGTTAATACCTGATTTGACCATTGCTTGCTTGACATTGAATAAACCTGCATATTGGATCTTACCTCCAGTTGTGTGTGTCACCCCCGGCGTTACAATCACTAAATCTGCATGTCAGTACAAGACGCTTCAATCCCGGCTTGTGGACATTAAATCAGGTTTATTTTGTATATTAACATATCGGATATCCAAACAGCAGTGGATATTAACGTGTATCTTGTCACATTTGCTGTGCAAAAACAGTGCAAAGTTAAACGCACTGTGTATGTGTGTCCCTGCTGTGTGTGTGCATGAACTTTGTATTGACACTGTGTGTCACTTATTATGGCAGAAAGGCTTGAATTAACTCTACAGCACATACCAAATAATTATTAGTAACATTCTTACTGTAGTATTTCTCACAATTGTTTTGAGAGATCAGCTTCCTTCATGTCTGTCACTGTGCTGTTTATCTGACGGAGACAGAGGCGAAGACATTTTGACAGGCTCTAGGGAACGGTGGGCGGGGAGGACTAGCATTAAAGGCACAGGCAACAAAAACAGCTACATATTGTTCAGAGCAGAAGTTCACAAACTTCTGATGGGTATAAAATAATCTGATGAATGTTTTGAGCTAAACGTTACAGACACATTCTGGAGACACAAATGACTTATCCTAAATAAGTATTTAATAACTTGAATATTTACCTTTACAAATATTATTCAGACAGATATAATGTAGTATTTTTAAATTGTGTTTTGTTTAAACAAATTTAAGGCAGGTGGGGTGAGGGGGGTCTTGTAAATACCACACTTTTAGTAAAAGTCAATAACAAATGTTAGTGTATGTGCATTAAAAAAACAGGTATGGTAAATAATGTATATGCAGAAAAACTTTTAATTTTCAGTAACCTGGTTAAAGCGCTTACGGTGAACTGTATGCCATTACAAAACAACCATGTTTAACGTCTGTTTTCTTTAAAAATTAGTGATCTTCACAACAATATTGATATATGATATGAAGTGGGTATCAGAATGTTCAAGAAGCACTGCATAAAATTCCATTTTTTTCTGTGCCTTGTCTTAAACAACATAAAAAGTTATTGTACTTTAGGATTTTCAGCTGAGTTTCTGTGTTAGCCTTCTGATCCTGACGGTGCTTGCATGTAAACGGCTTATCGTCTCATTTCACGCTTCAACATCTACATGAATGCTTAAGCTTATTTAACTGATTATATTTTAATAACATTATGACATTGGTGCTGTAAAAGGAACCATCTAACATTTCAAAAAGTCACATTAATTGTTTACTGGAAGTTTATTGGTAGAGTAAAAAACACTAGCTATGCATATACCCTATTGTGCTAACAGCATCTCCTTAAGCTAGCGGTGTAGGTAAAGTTGTCTTTTTAGTATTATAATGACTGGAAGTATACATTAGGAGCAGGTGATCATTAGTGGTGTGTGCTGTGCAAAGAAGCACTTTTGCTAAGCAACACCTGAAGTATTAACCTTCGCAGTGTAAATTTTGCACCGTTTATGATAGAGAACAAAATGACATATCTGCTAGCCTGCTGATGCTGATGGAGCTTGCATGTAAACTGTTTTTCGTCTCACTTCATGCTTGAAAAACTTCAGGAATGCTTAAGCCTATTTAATTGATTATATTTTAATTGCATTACGAAATTAATGTTGTAAAAGGAACCGTTAAAATTTTAAAAAGGCACATTAACCGTTCATTGGAAGTTTACTGGTAGTGTAAAAACAGGAGCTGTGCATAAACCCTATTGTGTTAACAGCATCTCCTTAAGCTAGCGATGTAGGTAAAGGTGTCACTTTAGTAATATAATGACTGGAAGTATACAGTAGCAGCAGGTGATCATTAGTGGTGTGTGCTGTGGAAAGAAGCACTATTACTAAGCAACACCTGAAGTATTAACCTTCGCGGATTAAATTTCGCACCATTTTGTAATAGAGGACAAAATGACATGTCAAAGCCTGCAGCTTGTTGAAGAGGTGCTGGAGATGCTGATGGAGTGCTATTAATTTTATAAGCGATCAAGCTTAAAATGTACGTACCTACATTCTCAGAAATAAAGGAACAAAATCTGTCACTGGGGTGGTACCTTTTCAAAAGGTAAACTTTTATTCCGTATTGGTGAACATTAGTGCCTTTAGCTATACTTTTGTATCTTTAAGGTTCACTTTTGTACCTTTAAGGTATCTTGAGGTGTTATTATGACAAGTTATTATTTAGGGTGGCACAGTGGCTCAGTGGATAGCACTGTCACCTCACAGCAAGAAGCTCACTGGTGCGAGTTCCAGCTGGGCCAGTTGGCATTTCATTTTGGAGTTTGCACGTTCTCCCCATGTTGGTGTGGGTTTCCTCAGGGTGCTACAGTTGAAAGACATGAGCTATAGGTGAATTGAATAGACAAAATTGTCCGTAGTGTATGAGTGAATGAGAGTGTATGGGTATTTCCCAATATTGGGTTGCAGCTGAAAATGCATCATGTGTGTAAAAACATATGCTGGAATAGTTGGTGGTTTATTCCACTGTGGCAACCTCTGAAATAGAGACTAAGCTGGAGGAAAAATACTGAAATAATAAAGTTAGTATTTAATTATGAATATTTGAATTGACTTTTTCATTAATTGTAGCAAAACCAAAATTACATTAACTGAACTGCTCATCTGTTGAGTCTATAATTATGTAACAAACAAATGCAGATCAGACAAGATACAGAGGTAGACATTTGTACTTTAGTCCTTTTTTTCAAATTTAACAACATAAAAACAGTGGACAAATTAGAGCGGTTTTCAGATTGGCCGCAACTGTACGTAGGTGTGCGGTCCCCCTGCCCACCAATATTGATTGACAGCTGCGTGCATTAACATGTCTCCGTAGTAATGCATAAAATCATATTGACAAGGCAGGACGAACGCAAAGTACAAAAGGTCTGTTCAGTTTGCTAGGATCATCAATCATCATCAGACGTGATCAAGAGTGAGTTTTACAAGTTTAACATGTTTTAAAACGTGTGCATGTGTGTAATGAAGTGAAGCGATTCACTTCAGATTCACTTCATCAGCACAGCCGCGTGTCTCTCTCACTGTCTCTCTGTGTGTGTGTGTGTGTCTGCGTGTCTACGCTATGTATGTGTGTGTGTGTCTGCGCTACTTGTCTGTGCTATGTGTGTGTGTGTGTCTGCCTGCGTGTCTATGTTATGTATGTGCGTGTGTGTCTTGCTACGTGTCTGCTATGTGTGTGTCTGCCTGTGTCTACGCTATTTATGTGCGTGTGTGTCTTGCTCTGTGTGTGCTATGTGTGTGTGTGTGTGTCTGCGCTGTGTGTGCGTGAACTCATTGTTGCAAAAAGGCATCAAATTCTGATTGGTAAAGTTCTTACTGTAGTATTTCTCACAAACGTTACGTGAGATCTGCTTCCTGAGGCAGCTGAGGGCGTGTTGAGGCATGTTGCTGACAGGCATGTGGAAACGGTGGGCAGGGATGACTCGCCTTAAAGGCCCAGTGCAAAAAAACAGCAACAACCTTTTCCCAGCTATAATACAAACACTTCATACAGCTATAATAAATACTCTGATGGGTGTTTTGAGCTGAAACTTTACAGACACATTCAGGGGACACTAAAGACTTATAATAAATATGAAAAAGGGGTAACCTATGTGCCCTTTAAGTAACTGCTTTGACAGTTGTTGTATGATTCTAAACTGAGCCTTATGACATTCTTGTTAGGTTGTTCTTCTTGTTTTAAGTTTTGCAGTTTAATTAGTTTTAATCAGGTGTCATGTGGACTGAAGACATTGGGTTTCATTTTCACTATTTATTTTTGCCACCTAGTTTAGACGTTAGACTTAAGTTTTTTGTTTTGTTTCGTTAAAATTTTAATTTGCCTTAATATTGCAAATCTTAACTTCTTTTTTCCCATCATTATCATCACATCTTTTGTTTGAATCATTAAGTAAAATCAATTCCTGCCTCATCTTTGATCTGTCGCACACATTACATTCGTCTCACCTAAATGTTACAGCATCCCTTTTAAACTTCATAAACTCATAGCACATATATATTCAACGATTCAAAAAATGTAAATAAACCAAGCAGACTTTTTTGCTCTATTAAAGTCAATTGGTATTGTCTGTTTGGTTATACGAGTAGAAAGAAGTAAAGAATGAATTTCTTTTTTTTTTCTGGTGAAGCATCACCTTAAGAATAAGATCTTAACTCAACACGATGTTGACATTTTCTGTATAGCTGTTTCTCACATCTGCAGAGAAAAATGTGAGAGAATAACACTAGCCGATGGTGATGCTGGTTTCAACAATGCTGTGAAAAATGTTTTTAGTTACAGTAGTTCAGTTTCTTGGTGTTTGCTTGCTTATCCAGCAGAAAAAAAATCTATCTATGGCATTCAGGTCTTTAGTCAAGGCTCGGAACTCTCTTTCAAATGTAAATTATTGCAAAGTGATCTTGCTCTTTCCTCCAAATTTAATTGACATTTTTAACAGTTTGAAGTGACATGTTGTCTGGATTGGTCTTGTAAATTACAGCACAAAAACCTAATAATACACTGCCAGTACTTTTTCTATTATTTCACAGACTTTTTCTTTATTTAATAATTCTTATACAATAAATAGTTTAAAAATACTTTCAAAATCATAACAGCTTAAAGATGTCGCTCATATAAAGAATGAAGTCACATGAATTTCTCAGAGCTTTTCACAGACTTCAACAAAGTGTAAAAATCTTGATGGTTCTGTGGGTCTTATCTATTAAATCTGATCTTTACTTTGTATTTTCTATTGGATTCAAGTAAGCTGATTGTCTGGGCCAGTCTACAACTTGATTTTCTTTCTCTGAAGCATTTGAGAGTTTCCTTGGCTATGTTTTGGATCGTCTTGCTAGCATGTCCACCCTGGTTTCGTCTATATCAGCCTGATAATCTAGATATTGAACTGAAGCAGCTAATATTAATTTACACTAACAAAAAGGCAAACGGTTGCTGAAAAACGTGTTCAATACTTTTTTTTTTTTCCTGTAGATGAATACATTAATTTGTAAACTAATTAGATTTGTGTGTGTGTTTTTAATTTTTTTATATGTCTATTTATTTGGTTGTTATAAACATCTGGTCAAGTCAACAGCATCTTTTTCTGCAAATTTAAAAGAATATCTTAAAATATAAATATTTTACTTAAACACATAACTATTACATAATCCTCTGGAATAATTCTTCATAATCTGTGGAAATAAATGGGTTTCATCAAGTGTTTATGTGCTAATATTCTTCCAAAAAATCTATTTAATGGAAGAAAGAAGTGAAGGCATGACTTTCAATAACAGTGCATCTTATAAAACGGCCAGCACGCTCCTTTCTAACAAGCAACACAAAATCAAAAGTCTCCTTTGTTCAACATTTGCTTCTAATGTCGATTTAAAAAAAAAGAACAACCAAAAAAAAAAAAAAAAAAAAAAGAAGCATTGACTGAATTGGCCACCAACAGCTCATTAATAAACTCATTGACATTCACATTTCATAGCAGCACCTGGATTTCCCTCGCGCCGGGGGGAACAGGAAAGCAATTCGATTCCAAGTCAATAAAACAAATTTTCTGAAAACATTTACAGGGGCGGCATGGCAGTTCCTTGAGGAAGGAAAAAAAGCGCAATTATCGGACAGCATGAAAAAGAGCTTGTCACGAACTCTCTCCACATATGCTCATTTCAACACACACACAACAGGTCAAGCGTCACTTTTCAACTAAAAAACAGCACCTTCCCGTCGGAGGATGTTCATTTTACACTTCACAGAAGAGCACTGGACCCGAGGGACGGTTACGCCGCTCTCCATTCTCTCCGGCATAATTGCTTGAACAATTACAACTGACACCAACTGTGAATTTGCTCTTTTGATGTTTAAAGGACTTGTTCGGTGGCAGCCAAATAATAATAAAAAAAAAAAGACCTTGGAGCCTGACAGCAGGAGTTTGCACTTTATGGCCTTATTTGATTTGGCCTTTATTATTCTTGTTCTTAAAGCAGCTTGTTGACGTACAATTAGAATTCAGTTCTGGTGGCTTTTTTACATGTCAATTTTTTTCAGATGTTTTATCTGGGCATCGTGGCTAGCAGATCATGAACATAGAGCCAAAATACTTTGTAGTTTATAATGTAAAAATCCATCCATCCATCCATCCAGAACATCTATTATTAATAGTGAATAAATAAATGTATACAACAGTGCTGTCTATTGCTCTGCTCACATACAGAAACAAGCAGAGGACACTCTACAAATTGACAAATATTGCAGCTGTTGGACAACAATGTACTTTTGAGGCTCTTTTAGTCGAGAATGTAGTTGTCTAGATTGCAACTATGCAGTTTATTTATAAAAACGGTGCCTATTTAACATATTTACAATTTCTGAGAGACATCGGATCGGTGGCCATTAGCCTGTCTTTGAGCAGAGCAAAGATTTTTCATGTTGTTTATCCACAAGAGTAATTTCTAACTACAGCTGATCAAATTATATTAAACAGGTTAATGACATTCTGAGCCAATCTCTCTTTTGTGTTGTGTATTGCTGTATTTATACCATAAAATTGTAGTGTATTGAGTGTGAGGTGGGATTCACAAATCAGGAATGTATGCATTTTTGTGTTGGCCACTCTTTGTATAACCCTGAGCTACTTTTTGGTTGGCATTCTACTTGTTTTCTAATGCTGTCATGTGTTTAGCGTTTTTCCTTATTAGAAACACAACTGTAATCTGCTAGTGATTGCTGCTTTGGCTTATTTGGGGATAATTATTGTGATCTCCAGATTTCAACAGAGAAATACTGGGAGATATATCTGTAGACTGATTGCATTTCATGCCCTTCAGCCTTATTATCTTAAAATGTGAGCAAAATCACCTGTTTTGTCATCACTTTATATTACACTAGAGAATCCTTCATATACTAGCTCTAAAGTGACATTGGTGAAGTTGCAAAGGTTTCTGCTGTCAGCTGCAAATGTGAATGAGGGGCTGAAAAAAGTAGTTCCTCTTACAAAAGCGTTTAATTTTCTTTTTATGTACACAATTATGTTGTCAAAATGTTGACAACAAATGCAAATGCCGATATACAGCCATATCGCTCTGCAACTCGTGTGATATTGCTCTATTATTTGACAGTTTGACTGTCAATATCATTCAAATGAATAATAATAATAATAATAATAATAATAATAATAATAATAATAATAACAATAATAACAATAATAATAACAATAATAATAATAATAATAATCATAATCATAATAATTATTAAATATATAATAAAAATAAAATAATAATGTCTGATTGGACATAAACAACAATGTAAAGGATAAAAAAATTGGATCGTCATACTTCTTGACCAAATTAAAATGTAAAAAGCATCCAACTGGAAAACAAAATGATAATTTCCTGCTGCTAACTGTATTAAATCAATTTAAATTACTATTATAAATTATAAATAGCTGTCAAACTGTGACTTGAAAGGCTATTTCACCCAAAAAATGTTAAATTCTGCCATCATTTACTCTCCCTTTAGTTGTCCCAAACCTGTTTGAGTTTCATTACTCTGTTGAACACAAATGGAGTAATTTTGAAAAAAGCTGCAAACCTGTAAATCCCATTAACTTCAAAAGTATCTGTTTTTCATATAATGAAAGTCAATGATTACAGGTTTTGAGATTTCTTTAAAATTCGACAAAAAACAACTCTTTGTTTTGGAACCAGTTGAGGGCAAGTAAACGAGTGAATTTTGATTTTTAATTAAATTGAATAATTTTTAATCATTCAAATCTGCAACATTACTAGTTGCCAATCTATATTTTCAGGAAGAAAATACAGCAACAGCAGTCACTGTAAGAAAAAAATAAACTGACAAAATCTTCCTTCTACTTGTTCAGTGGTTACCGTATTTTCCGCACTATAAGGCGCACCTAAAAGCCTTAAATTTTGTTATAAAACGGCCATGCGCCCAATAATCCGGTGCGCTTTATGTGTGCACGGAGTTCAAAAATCTGTCTAATCTGGACAGTTAGAAGACCAACTTAAATGAATTCGGAGCTTGCTGTCATTCCGGGAGGACTAACAAAAGAACTTCAACCGCTGGATATTGGTGTAGACGGCGTTTAAAGTGAAGTTGCGAGCTGCGTGGGAGCAATGGATGACAGACGGCGAACACACTTTTACTAAGACTGGTAAGCATGCCGGGCGAGTTACGCCACCATATGTGAATGGATTGTGGATGCCTGGGCTAGGGTGTCTGCTTTAACTTTTGTCCGAGCTTTCGCAAAAGCCGGAACAGCCACCCGGTAATGAGACTGACTCCGACAATGATGAGGGAGAACCCGGCGTGTTTGATGACGAAACTGCCCAGCTGTTCAATTCAGACACAGAAGATGAGGACTTTGATGGATTTTTGGGAGAAGACTGATTGAAAAAAATAATAATGTGAGTGTATTGTTAAATAGTACAATAAAGTTCAACTAAACTATGTTAACTGTTTTGCTTCCATTACCTTTTTTGCAGACAGTGTATTTTAGCGTGCGCCTTATAATACGGTGCGCCTTATGTATGGGTCAAGTACAGAAATAGACCCCGTAATTGAGACTGCGTCTTATAATCCGGTGCGCTTTATAGTGCGGAAAATACGGTAGATTATGTGGTCTTGACAAACAAAGTGGTTCTGTTTTCTGCTTTGTGAACTTGTCTCAGCTTTCTTTGAGCGTCGACACAAAACTAAACACTGCCTGCCAAGATTTCTGCCAAGATGCCAGCATAAAGTCTAGGATATTGCCATGGCAGTAACTGCTGAAGTCTTTTCAATCAAAATATTTAATTTCAGCACACACCAAGAATGAAGTAAATATACATGAGATTCATGTCTCTGCATTTCATGTAATAAATAAATAAATAAATAAATAAAGGATGATTAAAAAAGTGAAGTATCTGATAATCCAATATGTTGCAATAATCCAACTAATGCATGTGTTAATTACTTTTTTATATAAATATGAAATAATATTAAAATAACATTTATTTAACATTTCATTCAACTATGTATAATATAATATAATATAATATAATATAATATAATATAATATAATATAATATAATATAATATAATATAATATAATACAATATAATATAATATAATATAATAAAGGGGTTAGGCAGTGGCGCAGTAGGTATACTGTCGCCTCACAACAAGAAGGTCGCTGGTTCGAACCTCGGCTCAGTTGGCGTTTCTGTGTGGAGTTTGCATGTTCTCCCTGCCTTCGCGTGGGTTTCCTCCGGGTGCTCCAGTTTCCCCCACAGTCCAAAGACATGCGGTACAGGTGAATTAGGTAGGCTATATTGTCCGTAGTGTATGAGTGTGTGTGTGTGTGTGTGAATGAGTGTGGATGTTTCCCAGAGATGGGTTGCGGCTGGAAGGGCATCCGCTGCATAAAAACTTGCTGGATAAGTTGGCGGTTCATTCCGCTGTGGCGACCCCAGATTAATAAAGGGACTAAACTGACAAGAAAATGAATGAATGAATATAATATAATATAATATAATATAATATAATATAATATAATATAATATAATATAATATAATATAATATAATATAATATAATATAATACACAACTTCAAATCAGAAAAAGTTGGGACAGTATGGAAAACGCAAATGCAAAAAAAAGTAGTGATTTTTAAATTTACTTTGACTTGTATTTCATTGCTGACAATATTAGAAACATTATTTAATTTGTTCCTCGCTATTTTTTATTTATTTATTTTTTATGTATTCCAGTTTTGGTCTTTGCAACACATTTCAAAAAACGTTGGAAGAGTAAAGCATTTACCCCTTTGAAATGTTGCCCTTTCTTTTCACAACACTTAAAAAACATTTAGGTACTAAAGACATGAAGTGATGAAATGTTTCAGGCGTAATTTTGTCCCATTCTTACTGCAAACTTAAGGTGGGCAGTAGTATGATGTCTTCATTGTCACATTTTGTGCTTCAAAATGTGCCACACATTGCTTCTGGGCACTGTTAACTTAGGGCTTTCTTTTGGCACAGTCCAGTTTTCGCTGGCATTGGTGGAAGTAACTACGTATTGTGGTACTTGACAAAGTTAACAAAAAAGTAGGCTTGTGCCCTTGTTTTTTTAGGCACTGAGAGTCCTCCAGATTCCTTGAATCTTTTAATGATGCTATGCACTGATGAAGGTGAAATATTCAAATGTCTTCCTATTTTATTTATTTATTTATTTTTTTGATAGAGGAACATTGTTTTTTAACAATTCAATAATTTTTCTCACATATTTGTTGGCAAACTGGCGATACTCTGCCCATCTATGCTCTTGAAGGACTAGACCTTTCTTAGATGCTGGTTTTGTACCAAATCATAATAACAAGTAACTTATTCACCTGATTACTAGCCCAAAATTGCTCCTGTCCCAGCTTTTTTTTTTTTTTTTTTTTTTTTTTTTGGAATGTGTTGCAGATCTGAATGACAAGAAAGGATGTATATTTACAAATGAAATGAAGTTGACCAGACAAAACATGAAATTTTTATAGGCATTATCCATACTGTCCCAACGTTTTCTGATTTGGGGTTTATATAATATAATATAATATAATATAATATAATATAATATAATATAATATAATATAATATAATATAATATAATATAATATAATATAATTGTTATTTGTTTTACAAATCAAATTATTCCTAAAACCTTAATCATCATTAATATTAAACAAATATTAATGAACATTAACAAATTTTATAAATATTCATATGTTTAGTGTATAGTTATTGTAATAGCTGTTGATGTCTTTTAAACCAAAATAGTTTATTTCAGCATACACCAAGAAAAAAATATACACATGAGATTCATTTCTCTATATTTCATATTGAGGAAGGCATTGTGCCGAAACGTCTGTGTCTTTTAATCACCCGTAGAATGTAAGAGAAAGAAAAAATAAAAACAGTACGAAGCAATTACTTGAGTGCAAATCATTACCTTTTTGGAATAATAGCATTGACAAGATTGACCCACCAAACCAAAGAAGTTTCTAAAAAAAAACAAGCATGCAGGGCAAACTTCAGCAACTCTATATTTCATATTAAAAATATATATATATATACATATTTTTTTTTTGTGCCCAGAGTCAAGCAGCACCTGCTTAGGAAAGCAAACGCAGATTTGGAAGCACTAAAATTATGCAAAGTCAGTGGCGTGTTGTTGTTGTTTTTCTCTTTCCCTGTAGGCGCTGCTCTTTGTTCTTCTAATTACAGCCGAAGGAGCAGAAAACGATAGCGATGGTGAGAAGTACTGTAGATTTCAGAAGCAATATGGTTTAAACAAGGAGCTGCGAGCTGTGTAAATACCTATCAGGAAAGATACTCATTAAAGCTCAATGCCAGAGTTTGAAATCAAACCCAAGATGAACGTAAATCGGCAAATGTGGATCTAAGCGTGTCTAAGAATGAGATAATGCTTGATAAAAGAAATATGGAGCCTTAATAAGCACAGTGAGAGTAGTGACGAAAAAATATAGTTCATATCTTAAAGACTGAATTACACTCAACTGAATAGCTTTTTTTTTTAAGATTAACATTTTAGCTATAATAAATCAATCATATTTTATTTAAAGGACAATATATGGAACAGATATATAATGCAGCTACATGGCCCTGAATCTCAAAGTATTTTTTTTGTGTGTTATATTTGGACAATATGATAGAGATAAGCATCACACAGTGACTGTTTTAGGACCAAATTCTATATAACAGTTCAGTAAAACTTAAAACCGTGTCATATTTTGAACACAATGTTGTCTAGTTGTGCTCAGTTTTATCCCAACATACTTTTGCCAAAAAAACTCATTTCCTGTAAACACGCAACAGTGTTTTTTCTTTATGAATGGATCTGCAAGGTGAACCAATGATTCATATGAATAGATGTTTACTTCATTGCTGAATGAATCAGTCTATTGAAAAACACAAATGAATGAATGATTCACTTAGTAGATATTTACCACCGATTAATGGCTACAATATTACCTTATTAAGACTATTATCAAAATTATATATATATTTTTTATTTATTTTTTTATCAATCATAATAATAAAAAATAAAAATTGTAAAACAAAAATTCTATCATCACTTACATTTGTGTCATCCTAAACATTTATAAATATATATTCTTTTGTAGACTATTGTTAAAAAAAAGACCAAACTGTTTTGGAGCTGCAATAAATGATCTGTAAAAATATTGAAACACTATTATGTATACACTTTATAATTTTATAATTATATAGGTTGTTTTTACATGATGTCATTGATGGTGCACAAAATTCAGATGGAGGGCAGGTAGTGGTTCTTTAACATAGAAATCGCTATAAGAACATCAAAATGTTTCTGTTTTATGTAGTTGTAATTGTTTAAATTGGGCAAAATAAGAACTGCAGAACAGCTTTTATAGACTTTCAAAACTGGCTGAAAAAAGGAAGAAAAGGAGGTGTGTAATAAATATTTTTTCAATACATCCATGTGTACAAACTTTTTTTGAACACGATAATTTGTTTGACAGCACCAATAAATATTCTATACAGGCCTCGTTAAATGTATAAATATGTTATTGTGTTATATAAAATAAACACATATAAAAACACCACCACTTATACAAAATCCAGATAAAAATTTAAATAGCGTACTCTGCCATGTAATCGCTGCAAAGAAATCTCTGTCTTGTTTTGAAATAAAGTCAGTCTTTGCTGGCGTTTTAGCAGAATAAACAACCATAACGTTAAGGTCTATATGTGCAGCAAAGTTAATCGACGGAACAAAAAAAGAAATGCAACACTTGCGACAAAATCTAGTGGAGCACTTTTCTCCCTTAAATAATAATGTAGACTATGCGTCCATGCTTATGCATGCTTTTATCAGTAATTTTGTGATGCCTGGAAGGATATCGGCATGGGGAAAAACTATAATAATTTATAATAAACATGTTTTTGAACCACATAGTAAAGTGTATAATGTGTACAACTCTGTGTTACAGAATACTGTGGTAAGCAGAAAAAATGCAATACATACTGTAACGTTAGTGTAAACTGTGCTGCATTGTGATTAGAGAACAAAACTGAAGCATATTAATTCATTTGTCTGTAACTATAATTTTGTTGTATTTGCAACAATATTTTTCATGTAATGTAATTATACAGTACCTAACGTCTCAATGACAAGTAAATATATTTTAGTTTAGTAGAAAACTCCTATTCCCTACTTCCTATTTATATCTCCTTTAAAATATGGCATAAATTGAACTTTCCTCTGTGTCTTCGATTTAGTTTTTTACTTCCTGCCCTCAATCTGAATTTTCAATGTAATCAGAACCATGTGATAAAAACAACCCATGTTATATAAAAATTAAACATAATTAAAATTAAATATTTACTTGCCTTTTTGGCATTACAAAACTAATGTTAGGGTAGTTCAGCTGTTGCTCTCACCCTCAAGCTGTTCCAAATGTCTGAATAATCGGTTTCTTACAGCACATTCTAGGGTCAAAAAAACGTTTTAAATGACTTCCTTTACATTCCACAGAACAAAGTCAGTCATACGGATTTTGAAGGATATCTGCATGAGCAAAAAGGATAGCATCTTCACTTTTATGTCATCTTTCAGCTAGCATCAGTGCAAATACTCTTTTGAGGTAAAAGAACTACTAAAAATGTTGAACCGCCATGAAATCAAAAATAATCAAATAAAAGGCATTGGCAGCCATTTTGTTCAGTACCAGCCCTTATTGCATATACAATTACATTACAAAAACAGTTATTAAAAGAATGATGTAATCAATTTTCTGCTATTTGTGTCATTACTTAACACCACATCTCAAACCATTCGCATTCCATTGACTCAATATAATGTGTAAATATAAAGAGAACATAGGTGAATATGCATACCTTTGAGGTCCAGGTTGCGGGCTCCATTGGAGTGCTGCGTGACAGTACGCGAGTCGATCTTGAGCGTGTGCACGTTGCTGTCATCGCGGGACACCATCACGTTGTGCCACTGGTTGTCATTGAGCGGCTTGTCGGAGTTGCCCTTCATGAGCGACGGCCCATTGCCCAAGTCGAAAACATAATGGATGTACCTGCAATACATCAGTTCCCCTGTCAATCACACAGCCCAGTGGAATCAGGCAACCCTCTTTAGGATGACAATACTGCCTTTCTGCTTCCAAATCAATATCTGTAATAAGGCTTGAAATACTGCCACAGACAGACTTCCACCCTGTCAGATGCGCGGTGTGTGCAGACAGTAAACAGCTTACAGGCAGAAAAGTGTCTCTTTAACTGTAATACACTGTGGCGCTATTTATTTAGACCTTTCTGGATGCTTTGAAATGGTTGAGCATTGAAGGCCTCTTCTTTACTATACCACTTTTATTTAAAGATTTTTGATGAGCAGTTGTCAAGGATAAATACAAATTGTCTGATTAAAAATTGTTGTAATATTGTGCACGACTAATATTGCAATAATATTGTTACTATATGTTAATATGTGTTATCTATCTATAATATATATAAAAACATTAGTTATTAGATAAATACTGTAGGTAGACAGGTAGGTAGGTAGGTAGGTAGGCAGGTAGGTAGGTAGGTAGGTAGGTAGGTAGGTAGGTAGGTAGGTAGGTAGGTAGGTAGGTAGGTAGGTAGGTAGGTAGGTAGGTAGGTAGGTAGGTAGGTAGGTAGGTAGGTAGGTAGGTAGGTAGGTAGGTAGGTAGGTAGATAGATAGATAGATAGATAGATAGATAGATAGATAGATAGATAGATAGATAGATAGATAGATAGATAGATAGATAGATAGATAGATAGATAGATAGATAGATAGATAGATAGATAGATAGATAGATAGATAGATAGATAGATAGATAGATAGATAGATAGATAGATAGATAGAAAGATATTTTAATTTATTTTATTTGTATTTTTTAGCAGTAAAGTATTTTTTTTTGTTTGGGCTGATCTTGTAAATTATGGTCTGAAAATGGTCAACAGCTCTTCTGGTATTTTACTGACTCACGCCATGTGTTCTGCTTCCTTCATAATATATTTTATCAAAATACTAAACATGTCCCATAATAAAATTTAAAAACATAACCAAATAATTTGCAAAATTCCAACATAACCGTTATACACAAACAAATCATAACAGTTTCAAATCATAGCAAACAACAATAACTTTACACTACCTAACAAAAGTCTTGCTGTCTATCTACATTTTAGGAGCAACAAACAATAACTTGACTTCTATTTGATCATTTAGTTTCAGAATTGGCTGATATGAAAGACTAATGCCTTTAGATTATGCTTATTTTACCAAAATAAAATTTAAACACAGTAAGGTCTAAATTTGTTTAGACAAAAGTCTTGTTATTTAACAAAAATAATGTACAGTATAGAATATAAAGTAAAAAAAAAAAAGTATATTGTGTATAACATAAGCTTGACGACTGCATACATCTCTGCAATAACTCACATAACTTATTAATAAAGTCATCTGGAATGGAAAAGAAAGCGTTCTTGCAGGACTTCCAGAGTTCATCAAGACTCTTTGGATTCATCTTCAATGCCTCTTCCATCTTACCCCAGACATGGTCAATAATATTCACGCATTTGGTGACTGGGCTTGCACCTTAACCTTCTTTGCTTTCAGGAACTTTGATGTGGAGGCTAAAGTATGAGAACGAGCACTATCCTGCTAAAGAATTTGCCCTCTCCTGTGGTTTTTATTGTAATGGGCAGCACAATTGTCTTGATGCCTCAGGCTTTTAACTGCATCCACTCTGCAGATCTCTTGCATGCTCCCAAACTGAATGTAAGCCCAATTCATGATTTTTCCTTCCCCAAACCTGACTGATTTCGAATAGTAGGTCCATGCGGGTTCCAATAGGTCTTCTGCAGTATTTGTAATGACTGGGATTCAGTTCAACAGATTATCAAATGACCAACTAGCAGTCAAGTTATTACTTGTTGCTTTTAGCAATAACTGGGATAGACAAAAAGACTTTTGTCAGGCAGTGTATCATTTTCCACACAAATTATGATTACAAAAGTATGGATTATCATTATTAAGCTTTTGCATTTTTTTCGCACACTAATTATAAAGCTATATAATTATAATGATTACTATATAATAATTACTATACTTCATGAGAAGAAATCTTTAAATACTTTCCTGAATCTGTGCAAAATGTGTCTTAATTATTTCCCAAAATCCATGGGCACATTTTCTGGTACTAAACATTAAATCATTTTACCAGTGCAGCATCTAGTTACCATTGGCAATGTGAACTAACTGCTGAAAATGTGTGTGCTTTTTTTTTTCAACTCCACAAGTGCAAATCTGAAAGTGCAAGCCTGAGAGTGTGATTTGCTTCAAAAAATGGGTTTTTATCTCTCATTTGCCTTTAATAACACAATATCTAGTGCCAGTAACTGGATATTTAATTTTTTTAAACTTCTGGGATACATACAAAAACCAAAGTTATTAGTTTAAACGTTCATCTCTTTTGAATAAACCCCAAGACATTTCACTTTGAAAGTGTCGTAAAATGTGCAAGAAGCAGAAATGTTGCCACAAGCATGTTTTTTCCAATGAGCTGCTAATCTCCAGATCTTTCAAGAAAGAAGTACAGTATCATGAGCTTCGGGTTGTTGAGCAGTGAAATACGCCTTATGAGAAATCATCTTTTACAATAGACCTGGGACGTTCAGTAGCAGAGCGCAAAAGTGACTGCAGCAGTAGTTCAATCCTTCATAAGACATTGAGTATACCGTACCTTTTTATGACTTTCACATACTTTTGCTTTCACTGAATGTTAAAATGCTGTGATTTATCTCTGAGCTGTTTTGTGCTATATAGCTGTTTCTGAACGCTCACAATATGAAATTTCAGAAAAAAAAATTATATATATATATATATATATACATATATATATATATATATATATATATATATATATATATATATATATATATATATATATATATATATATATATATATATATATATATATATAGAAAGAGAGAGAGAGAGAGAGAGAGAGAGAGAGAGAGAGGGCAGCACGTGGGTTTCCTCAGGGTGCTCTGGTTTCCCCACAGTCCAAAGACATGTGCTAAGGTGAGCTGAACTGAGTGTGTGTGTGTGTGTGTGTGTGTGTGTGTGTGTGTGTGTGTGTGTGTGTGTGTGTGTGTGTGTGTGAATGTGAGAGTGTATGGGTGTTTCACAGTTCGGGGTTGTGGCTGGAAGGACATAGTTGGCAGTTCATTCCAATATGGTGACCCCTCATAAATAAGGGACTAAGCTGAGTAAAAATGAATGCATGAACAAAAATATAGAAATATAACTGTACTCGATCCAAACATAGTATAAAACAAATTCCATGATGCAGTAACCACTGATTGTGCAGAAATTAATTTGAGATGGCTAGTTTTACATAATTGAAAGCAATACATTTGATCCTGGACCACAAAACCAGTCATATGGGCCAATTTGGAAAATTGACATTAGTACATCTTTTGAAATCTGATTTTTTTTTTTTTAGATGGATGGATGGATGGATGGATGGATGGATGGATGGATGGATGGATGGATGGATGGATGGATGGATGGATGGATGGATGGATGGATGGATGGATGGATGGATGGATGGATGGATGGATAGATAGATAGATAGATAGATAGATAGATAGATAGATAGATAGATAGATAGATAGATAGATAGATAGATAGATAGATAGATAGATAGATAGATAGATAAAACATAATCACCTAAAAATTATGTAAAAACCTGATCAGAATGGACTGATGTGTGTTTTAACTCATGATGAACACTTTGGAAACCAGAACAAGAAGGAAGAATGTTAATATTATAATAGTGTACAAGTAACTGTGCTCCCTATACATTTTACAGCATAAGCTGTCATGTCCTGCAGATACTAACTGCGTTTCGCATATTTATTCAAACTATAAGCATTATTTTTTGCAAATGCTGGTAGTTTCTCTCAGTTCATACATCAAGACTCTGCAGTCTGAGAGAGAGAGAGAGAGAGAGAGAGAGAGAGAGGGAGAGAGAGAGAGAGAGAGAGAGAGAGAGAGAGAGAGAGAGATAGAGAGAGAGAGAGTGAGTGAGAGTGTGTGTTCTCATTAGCGCTCTCTCATTTCATATGCTTGTGCAGACTCCGGTGAGAGGCAAGGCCACCTGCTGTCTAATTGCTTACTGAATGACTGGCTTTCTGGACCACTGCGGCTGAGGAAGTTAAACATCTGAGGCACCTTCCCCGTTTTCGCTATTCATTTTTGCCCAGTGGAATAAAACGCACAGGGCAAATCAGCTTGTTGTACCTGCTATGTTTGTCATAAGCATCACGATCGAACTGAGAAATCTTTTGGTAGGCTGGAGCGGAAAGAAAAAAAAAGTCTGATCTGAGACTGCGGATTTCCCAAGTGGCAGCTTCGGCATGTGGGTTGGAAGTGGGCTGCCAATAAATAGAATACCGTTAATCAAATAAAACTTACATTGATTGAAAGTTGCTCTTTTTTACAACAAGGTCATCAGTGTTTGTTTTATCTTCTCTCCTTTTCATATGAGCCGATTACAGTAGACTAAGAATAGCAATCCACGCAATCATGATTGACGAGTGCTCGCTGTTGACTTGAGCGTCACTCACGCTGAGTTCTTTCCTAGCAGATTCTGATCAGCATTTACGCATAACCAAAAGCATCTCTTGCTGAATTTGTTTAAATTTAAATATGGCCTCTCTCCTGGAATGATTCATCAAGCCATTCTCCTCCTCCTTGTACCTTTAACTAAATGCCAAGGAGACAAATGTGCGAATCTTAGAATGCGACTTGACTCACCCTCCCACGGCTATGATTCACGTCCAAGTAATGTCTCTTAACAAATCGCAAAAACTTAAACGCGCCGTTTAGCGTGGTGGCTTAACTTCATCTGGATGTCTCTCATATTCTCATGTGTTAAACCTGCTGCCTGCATGCGATCCCTCGGATATCTAGCTGCGTCTTCTGGGAGTTTTTTGGCAATGATGTTTGCATCTCGCTCACCAGCAGAAACAACTGTGCTGTTAGTTCCGTCAGAAAAGGCCTTTGAGCTTCAAACTCTCTCGGGACTGGTGTTTGTGTGCTGAAGGATGATTTCTCCAACAGTCTTTGTAATGCACTGAAGATGAACTTTGAGCTGTCAGGGAATGTCTCAGTATCCGTGTTTATTGTTTCACATGGGTGGGAGAATATAAGACTTGTTTTCTATCTCAAGGGCTTTTTGTTTTCGTCTTTCGAATCTCACCCACATCCAAACTATTCAAATCCAGAAATGATCTTAAAGTAACTGCTTATAAAGTAGCGTGCTGCCCAAGATATTTAAATGAAGTAAAAACAGGACATAATGCCTTAGGATGCCACTATAAAAAGGACAGAATGCTCATGCAAACTTTTTTTTTACATTGTATTCACGATGTTGCTCAACATGGGAAAGTTGTTTGCTTGCAGCATATATTCAGATATAGCAAAAGTATGCATATCTTTTACTCAAGTAGAAGTACAGATACTCATGTTTAAAACGACTTTGGTAAAAGTTGAAGTACTGACTACACTTTTGTACTCAAGTAAAAGTAAAGAAGTATGGCGTGTAATATGTACTTAAGTTAAAAGTATTCAATACCACTCCCTGTTTTAGTTTCAGGGTAGTAACTACATCGTACATCTGCGTCTATACATCTAACTTACATTTCAGTACTAAGAAACATGTACTCGTTGAAAACTAAAAAAAATAATCTCTATTCATAACATATTCATAAACTATTTCATTGCTTTAGCACCAATTGTACAAACGTTGACAAAAAGTTTGTTAACGTTGCTAAAGTTTATTTATTTATTTATTTTTTGCGGTATTAGATTGAAAGATCAGCGGAGTACAGTACATGTTCAGAATTGGACAAAAGACTGTCACCCCATTTAAATGCCAGATTTAAAGAGAAATGTGTTTCTTGTTTACCTTTGATCTGATTGACCAAAACACATCTTATTACCCGGTATATACATGAAATCAGTCATGTTTATAGCTGACTCCCTGTCATATGCACGTTCACATTCTTGTCATTCCCATGGAAAGCTTAAAAAAAAATCAAGCATTACGGCGCATGATCATAGGTTGAAAAAGCCATGCAGTGCAGCATGCATGCGCGCATTGACAAAAATAGATTGATTGAATCAAAAAGGCATTTAAATTTCGGAATGACAAGTTATAATATAGATTGCGCCACAAAACAAATTAAAACAAAAGTAACAAGCTCAAATAAAAAAAAAATAAAAAAGTAAGGAGTAGAAAGTACAGACACTTGTTTACAAATGTAAGGAGTAAAAGTAAAAAGTTGTCAGAAAAATAAATAGTGGAGTAAAGTACTGATACTAGAAAAGTCTACTTAAGTACAATAAGAAAGTATTTGTACTTAGTTACTTCTCATCTCTGCATACTGATGTGCGTGAATATCTGAACAACACAAAATAATAATAATAATAATAATAATAATAATAATAATAATAATAATAATAATTTTAACAACAATATTAACAATATATAATGGCGACATGGTCACTCAGTGGTTAGCACTGTCGCCTCACAGCCAGAAGGTTGCTGATTCGAGCCCCGGCTTTAGTGTTGCACTAGAGTAGACATTCTAAACTTACCGGTGTAATCATAGACTAAAGGAAAGTTTAGTTAAGTCTTACCGTTCTCATACGTGTCAAAGGGTTAAAAGTGTGTTCATTTTATTATTTTATTATTCAGCAATTCTTCCGTGTACCACTAGAAGGAATCCCACGAACCACAGTGTGAAAACCACTAAGCTAAAGTATTTAAAACGTATCATTATGGTAGTATATTAAAGTGAGAAAACAAGACCACTGAAGCAATTTCTTACTACGAGTGTGTTTCCAGTTCCCGGTTCCAGTTCTTCCAGTCAAGATCACGTGGGAAAGAAGCTGTGTTATCATACTACATACATTTTAGGGTTCTGTTATAATGCTGCTCTGTAAAGTCTAATACAATGCACAACAGGGGAGAATGAATGTCTTTGAATGATGGAAAGAACCCAGGGAACTCGGGGGAAACATATAAACTCCACACAGAAAAGTCGACTGGCCTGGTAAGGACTTAAGCCCTTATTTCATTCTGAGAAAGGTATAAACGATAAACGGAGGTCAGAGCCAGCTCCAAGTTAGTGGGACTTGAGCTCAGAGTGGGCTGTACAAATCTGGAGATTTATTTATTTAATGTCTTGTACATGACATGGAGTCCAATATTGTGCTTTATAAATGTATACACCTACCCCAACCCTCAACCCAACCTCACAGTAACTTGATGTATTTTATCAATATCTGCTCCACCTACACCACCCTACTTGTAGTTTAAGTACCTCCCACTTGGAGGTCTCCGGGCTGCAGCGATATCTACCGTATTTGGAAATTCTGTGCCGCCGTGCAACCCTATCTAGGAAAAGGGAGGAATAGGGGTGGAAGGGGGATTCTTCAAATGAAGATAACTGAGGTGTGAAACTCTGGTTATTTACAGTGACTTAGGAATCATCTGATTGGTGAATCACGTGTTAGCTAATGCAGGACCAGCCGTGGTCAATCATAAACAAGTTATCCTCTTGAAATTAGTTTATAAAAAAACTTCACAAAATGTATTTTTCCTCCTCTTTCTGTAAAAATAAACTGGAAATTGAGCATGTGTGATGTCATTAGCATGACACAAGTTATGATTTGTGTCATTAGATAAAATTGCATATTTCTCAAAATGTAACATTCTTCAAAACATTTGGTTTATTTCAAGTACATAAGTCATAAGTTCTATTGCTTTTTGAACATTTTAATGGAAAAACTACTATATATCATGTTTTCATATAACTCTGAATTCAAACTAAATATATTCTCACTTCTATTCTTTTAGACTTTTTTGCTTGATGTTTCATACATGTACAAAATTACAAAACTAAAAAAAAGGAAAAGGTCGACACTAATAACACTAATGTCATGTAAACTTGCCCTAAGGTAGCTTGCTTAAAGTTATACAACATTGTGCACAGTAAACACATATTAAAAACATAATAAAGCATTAAAATCATGAGTAATATGGTTATTCGTGTGCATTTTACCAAAACAAAGTGTTGTTAGAACAGCATTTTTTTTTTTAGATCTAATGGATGTCTAAACATACACTACTGGTCAAAAGTTGGGGGTCAGTTATTTTTATTTATTTTTATTTTTACAGGATTTTTTTTTAAAGAAAACTAATAACTACATTAAAATTACATTTATTTAAATGTAAAACAGAATTGTTAAATTGATAAATATTGATTCAAATTATAAATTTCTGCGTTCTTTTTGTGTGTAGTTTTAAATGAAATAATTACTACAGTCATTATTGCTTTTAATACTCTTACCATTCAAAATAATAATAATAATAATAATAATAATAATAATAATAATAATAATTATTATTATTATTATTATTATTATTATTATTATTATTATTATTATCATCATTATTATTATTATTATTATTATTATTATTATTATATAATGATTATTAATTAATATTAGAGTGATTTCTGAATGATCACGTGACTGAAGACTGGAGTAATGAAGCTGAAAAATCATCTTTAAAATCACTCAAATAAATTATCAAATTAAATTATAGACTACTTCTTAAAAGTTATTTTTTTGTGCAATAACATTTCACAAATTTACAATTTGTACTGTATTTTTGATCATATTTATTTTTATTCTATACTTTGAAATAAATGCAGCCTTGGTGAGCAGGATAAGCTTTATTTTAAAACATTTAAAAATCCTTTTGACCCCAAATTTTTGACCGGTAGTTTAGATGGCTTGGCTAAAACAAGGATAGAAAGAAAATGATCTGAAATCCAAAAGAAATGAATGACTACACATACACCCAATCTATTTTGATTCCTTCTCTAGTTTTGGGCTATTCTTAGATGTCAGTGAGATTTTCACTGACTCAAATTTAGCCTTGATTTAGCCAAGCCATCAATGCTATTAGACATCTATTAAGTACAAATTGCTTGGTGGGTATGCCTATTTTTGAAACAGCATATGTGCCTATAAGGCAGTCAGCTAAATTAATTGTAGAAATCAATTAAACAAACTAACTTCTATGCATATTTTGTTGATGAATCTGACTGCTGTTTCTAAATGCAGCCACCAAAATCACAAAATATGAGGAAGCGTTTTCTAAGTATTCACAATACAGCCTTTTTTTCTAAATCACATTCAAATGAGGCTGTAATCTCAGAGTTTAGAGAATAATATGATTTCCTTTGCTGTAGTAAAGCTCAGAAAACTTTGCATTCTGCTAAGATCGCTTTTTCTCAGGCCTCGAGCTTTCCATCACATATAAGGCTTAACTTTATATTGCACATTAATTTCATCTCCCTCTCTTTTCTCAATCAGGTAGTTCTCGGCTTTATTATCATTTCATAATACCCTTCCTATTTCTGAAATTTCTAGTTACTTACTTACAGGGTAATGTTAAGAAATCTTCTATTCTCATCTTTTCTTTATAGTTCACATCTCTCAGAGTTTAATTAAATGGCTTTTAATGCTTAATGCTGTGTTTTAAGCAATTTGAGTATGAGCAGAAGTGACATGGTCCTCTGAATGACCCATAAAGTCCTTTAATAAAGACATTTTATTTGGATTGGTTTAAAGAAGCGGAAGGCGGAGCTTTGCCATTTAAAGACAGCATGAATTCAAATGATCTTTTCTAAGCACATTTCTTATTAAAATTGCCGGACTGTCAGAATAAATCTGGATGTAGGGACCTTTCTTACCACAGAGTGCATTTGATTGGACAAAAATAGTTGGTGAGTTGGACTTGTAACCCACAGGTTGCAAGTTCAAAAATAGGGGGACTGAATAACTCGCACTCTCTTCCACCCTCATGCCATGGTTGAGGTAAGAGTTTCTTGAGTAAGGCACCGAAGACCAAACTGTGTGCTCATGGTGTATATATGTGAGTCACTTTGAATAAAAGTGTGTGCTAAATGTAAATGTAAATTACATGTTCTGCTGCATCCACATTAAAATTTTAAGATTACAACATGTGATGGTACACGAGCTGGGTTCATACAATGTCGTAATTACCATAATTTTGAGATAACAACAAGTGACGTTCTACTCTAAGCTATTAAGAAGCTGCCTTTTCACTTTTTAGTAAAAACACAAACAAACTGATCTAGCATTTAAATAAGTTTGACAAAGTATGTTAAGGCTTCAATGCCTCTGATTTAACAACAGTGCTTAAAAATAAATTCTGTAATTTCCATTAATCTCAGGACAGCTCCACACAACAGCGCTAGATGGCTCCACTAAGTCATGCAGTGCATGTGTCGCAGAATTTGCAAGTGAAAGTCATAATTTTGCAAACTGACAAACACACACCTAGGGACTATTGTATTAATACACACTGCATCCCACCGATGTACTAAAATAGTAGAATCTATAATTATAAAGAACATACATCTTTGAAGGATGTCCTGAATGAAGCAGTAATATTCCTCTCAAGCATGTTGATAAAACATTAAAGATACCAATGATGATGACGATGATAAATATGTTTACAGAAGAAATTTTGATTATTTGATCATTTTTTATCATAAATTTAATACTGGCTAGTCTGATTTAAGACCCTTTTAAGGTCTTAACTCACGTAACATTGATTTAAAGGGGACCTTTATGCAAAAATCACTTTTATAAGGGGTTTAAACAGTTGTGCGGCACCGGTTTGTGAATATAACCAGTCTCTGATGGTAAAAATGTATTAACTGCATTTTTTATAATTACACTTAATAAAACTGTTGAAACACTTTGATTGACATTCTCCCATTGCATGTCATCAGAGGGGAAAAGTCCCACGTATTAGTAACAATATCTCCCTCATTAGTATAGACAGTCCTGAGTGAGAAGCAGCCATCCGCCATTAGTGTTTTTGTCTGCTAAAGAAAAAGTCAGTGACTAAGAGGATTATAGGATGCAGAAATTAAGACTGGAGTTTCCACACACTGCCTTGTTCAGGGGCACTTCTATTGACATTTTCAGCCTTTCACACAGATAATGTTAATCATGTTTTGAATCTGTCACTATGGTGATGCATTGATATAGCACAATATAAAATAGCACAATATCTTTGCAGTTGTATACAGCACCTTATAACATTTATATTTCTAACAAACTGTGCATACAATAAAACATTCAGAGCTTTTTGTCTAAATCACAGGTGTCAAACTCAGTTCCAAAAGGGCCGCAGCTCTGCACAGTTTAGTTCCAACCCTAATTAAACACACCTGATCAAACTAATTGAGTCCTTCAGGCTTGTTTGAAACCTACAGGTAAGTGTGTTGGAGCAGGGTTGGAACTAAACTGTGCAGGGCTTCGGCCCTTTTGGAACTGAGTTTGACACCCCTGGTCTAAATGCATCTCTCTGTTTGGTGTTTCTTGTATTTTCTCATATTTATTTTTGTGTTGTCACTTGTCACTTTATGCGCACTGGTAGCTCCTGTAGCCAAAACATATTTGTTGTGTGTGTAAGCACACTCGGCAATAAAACTGATTCTGATCTCATTTGAATTTAAAGCAACAGTCATCAATTTGAAGCTGAAACTTCACATACACACTCTAGGGAAATCAGGGACTTATTTTACATCTTGCAAAAAGGGGCATAATAGGTCCCCTTTAAGACTTTAAGACTTTCAAAAGTTCACACTTATTGATAATAAAACATGTTTAGCATGGTTTTCCAGGAGAGAGCCCTGAGTTCAGAAGATACTCTAGTCTGGGGCACCCTCCCTCGAGCCTGGGGCTTCCTGCCGGAGGGAGGGGAGTCTGAGTTCAGGTAGATCTTGGGAGCCTTGCTGAATTTGTTCTTCGGCCTATCCCTTGATTATTAGGAGTTGCCACGGCAGAATGAACCACCAACTAAACCACCATATGTTTATGCGGTGAATGCTGAGTACTAAAACACCAATATACTGTGCCAATTTGGTTTATTTAAATCCCTTATACTGAGTACCTGAGGGAAACCCATATGAGTATGAACAAACAAACCTTGCTGTGAGGTAACAGTGCTAACCACTTAGCTGATGTGCTAGCCTATTCTGGATTATCCTCGATAAGAGGGGCAGGAGGAACTGTGGATGGGGGGGATTCTTCTAGATGAAGATGACTAAGGTAAGAAAATCTGGTTATTTATGTACGTTTGGATTCATCTGATTGGTAAATCATTTAATAGCTAATGCTGGACCAGCTGTGGTCAATCATAAGCAGGTGCTCCTCTAAAAAAATTATAAATGAACTTCACTTTTTGAAGAAGCACAGAAACCCTGTATTATTTGTTAAAATTGTTCAATTAAAACTCACACTTACCCTTTTACAAGCTCGATCACGATAAAGTCACTGCCATCCCCAGAGTTGAAGAGAATCAGACCATCAGGGCTGGTTGTTTTGAACTGGAAGAAGAGGTGCATGGAGGCGTAGGCTTGTAAGGTGGACAGCGCCACATAACTGGCTCGATTTCGGAAGCTGACCGGATCGGCCACTATGCGGCGCATGCCGAAGCGGGCGTTGAGCTCACAGTAGGAGATGTCACCATTCTTGCACTGGTCTAGGTAAGGCATGCCGTTGAAAGAGAGGCCCTGCAGGTGGCCGATGAAGTTGGATGGCATGACTGAGATAAAGCGGCGCTCAGTCATGATGCCCGTCTCTATGTGGTGGAACTCCAGCTGCGTGTGTGCTCCGCTCATCTGGCCTGTGGCAGAACCAAACACGCTCGATTAGTCAGGTCTGGGAGCAGATGATATGAGGGAATGGCGTGCTGCCTGAGCCCATCCCAAGGCAAGTACAGCTTTTGATGTTCAGTTCAGAGTTGGATGTGTTGTAATGCTGAACTTGCAATGTGCAACATGAATCTAAACCTGAAAAAACTGTTCTATATATAATCTTTAAGTTGTCTCCACACTCTTAAAAATAAAGGTTCCAAGGGGGTGTTTTCGCAGTTAAACCAGAGAAGCAGCACATTAGGTTCCCCAAGGAAACTTTCAGCAAGCAGTATTTACAAGAACATTTTTTTTTCTTTTTTTTTTTGTAGTGTGAATGATATTTTAACAATCTATAGCACTTTTATCCATTATAAAGCAGGATCTTTATGAAACCATCATTGCTAATGAAGTATGTTTATTATTTTTTTTAAGAATGCATGTCTGTGTCAATTTAACAAAACAATCTAAAGCCATAGAACAGCATACAGTAAGAAACATGTACACATCTAATTCAGTCAAATTGTCAATAGTTAAATGTATTCATGTTTATCATCGACCTTTTTTGTCTCAAATGTTTATGATATTAACCATTTTATTACATGAAACACAACATTAGCTGGAATAATTAATAAAACATTTTAATTATTACAACTCAATGGTAAAAAAGCATTACAACAAGCTCTAATTAAAATATAATAATTATTACTTTTTGTTGGGGGGTGGGGGGGCTCTTTATTTTGAAACCAACGTAGCATTATAGATGTCATGAATGTCACATTTAATCAGATCACACAACTTTTGAATGGAGGATTTAAAAAGAAAAAAAGGAAGGAAAAAAGGAGGGAAAGAATGAATGAACAAGTAAGTAATGACCACAAACATGAATGAAGGAAGGAAGGAAGGGAGGAAGGAAGGAAGAAACAAGCAAATGACCACAAAAAATGAATGAATGAATGAATGAATGAATGAATGAATGAATGAACTAATATACGAACAAATGAACGAACAAATGAACGAACAAATGAACAAACAAATGAACGAACAATCAAATAATGGCCACAAACATTAATTAATTAATTAACAAACAAGTAAATATTGACCACAAACATGAGGGAAGGAAGGAAGGAAGGAAGGGGGGAGGGAACAAACAAACAAACAAACAAACAAATGCAAACAAGTAAGTAAATAATGACCACAAACATGAATGAATGAATGAACGAATGAATGAATGAATGAATGAATGAATGAATGAAAAACAATAGCCACAAACATAAATGAATGATTGAACAATTGAACAAATGAACGAACAAACGAATGAATGAAACAATAATAACCACAAACATAAATAAATAAAAGAAACAAACAATTACCTCAAACATGAATGAATAAATGAATGAATGAATGAATGAATGAAAAAAACAATAACTACACACGCGAATGAATGAATAAATTAATAAATGAATCAATAACCACAAACATGAATGAATGATTGAATGAATGAATGAATGAATGAATGAATGAATGAATGAAAAAAAAAACAATAACTACACACGCAAATAAATAAATAAATTAATAAATGATTCAATAACCACAAATATGAATGAATGAATGAATGAAGGAATGAATGAATGAATGAATGAATGAATCTTTACATACCCTCAAGTTGTTCTAAACTTTGTTCTATTTTTTTTTTTCATACTATGAAAGTCAACTTTTTGGTCCAAATATAATCTTTTATGACACTTATGCTTTTTTGAGACAACACGAGGGTGAATAAAACATGGCAAATTATATACATTTTTCACTGAAGTGTCCTTTTAAACATACTGGGTCTGGATTGTAACTGTACTGAATGTCCATCTACAGTACATGTAGCGTGTAGTATGAGGTCTTCCACTTACCTTCCACGGTCACGTTATCAACAGAGAGCTGCAGGCTCTTCCCACGGCGCACCACCTTCACAGAGTGCCACTCATTGTCATTCAGCTTGTGCCCTGCGAACAGAGTCTCCGGTCCTTTACCTGTAGAGAGAGAAGGCCAAAGTCACACACCGCTGTGAGCGCCCTGCCTTATCAATACAGCACAGTCTAGCTCACACACACACACATACATACATACATACATACAAATGCAGACACATCCTCACACTCAATTGACAGAACTCACAGTGCCCTCCACCAATATCGCCATTCTTGATAAATGCGAGTGAAGAAGAATACAAAAAGAATGTCTTGACTGTTTAACCTTTTGATCTTTTGCTCAAAATATAAAATACAGCATATAAACTGAAGATTACGAGTAGATGAGAGCTTTTTTTTCTTCTTGGAAACCTTCCAAACTACACTATTTGTGGTGATGTACTTAATGTAGGTGACATTGGATTGTAGTTTTGCAAACTTTCTGACCCCAAGACCTAACTAACTACTGCAATCCTCCATTTGGGGGGTTGCTGGAGATTTTATTGGCTAGTCGAACCATCATCTTAACAGTGCACTGGGACATGAGTCACACAGCCTTCTGCAGGTTGATTTATAACACTTGTAGTTGACTGAACTTTCATAATTATTGCGTTGATGGTGAAAATGGACATTTTTAGTGTTTTTTTTTTTTCTTTTATATTTTCCTTAAAGCCATTCCCATTTTGTGTAGCTCAACAATACTTTGCTGCAAATTACAGCCATTTTCTATGGTTTTACCCATTGAGATGAATGACTGAGTCAGGCTTTTGTGTTTCCTCATGTATACCTCTTTGAAACACGAGGTCATGGTTGTCACCGAGGTGTTACCCTCATATGAATTGTGAAACACATATATTTAACAAAAATACTTGCTTTTTAAATATAAACTATGGCTTTGTTTGGTTTCTATCAAGAATGGGAATCTATGTCATGGTGAGTTGCTTTCTGCCATGCTGTCTGGCACAATCAGGAGCGCATATTGTAAACCAATGCAAATCACCACAAAAATAAATAAAAAAAAGCAGACCGTTTAACAGAAAGACTATTTGAAAAACACACAAAATTAAACAGACGAACGTGCAGATAGTTTAATAAATGTCTTTTGAGTGTCTGAGAAGCTGAAAATATGAGTTCCTTAATATTCTTCAGTGCTAAAAGTGGAAGTAGAGAAGCCAAGCCACAGATGCAGAGGAAGCAAATCAAATAAATGAACCAGTTCAACTGTTAGTGACAGGATATCAACGAGCTGCCTCTAGAAAATATTTCCATATTTGATTTTTTCCTTTTTTTTGTAGTTTAAGTGTTTACAGTTTATTGAAAATCAGTGTTTGTATATATATATATGATACAATAAATCTATAAAGATTAGTGGGAACCAAGTTCCAGTGTCCCAGAATGCATTTCACTATAAAGACACACATTCCCGTTCCCTCTCTCTCTCTCTCTTTTTTTTTTTTTTTTTTTGAGCAAAATATCAAATGATTACACAATAAAGACATTTTACAGCCCTCTTTGCTCATGTTTACCACTATTGCTTTACCACTATCATGCTGAACCAGTCATGTGTGGTTTCCACATGAGCCTGGAACACGTGGCATGATTACAAACAGTTCTTGACCTAGAATTTCAGGCCCTGTTAGACAATCCTGCTGAACCATGCTGGACTAGGAGAGCACTTATGTGCATGATGTTGCCACTCTAATGCCAGTTTCTCCATAGCTGTGTAGATGGAAGTGCACTATTCATTTGTTATTCAGCATCCTAAAAACTGGGCGACACATTGGCTCATCAGTTAGCACTGTCACTTGTTTGGTTGTTCTCCTCATGTCAGTGTGGGCTTATTCCGGGTGCTCCAGTTTCAGTCTAAAGACATGCGGTATACAGTAGGTGAATTAGATAAACTAAATTAGCTCTAGTGGATGAGTTTGTGTGTGTATAAATGAGACAGAGTATGAGTGTTTACCAGCAATGTAATTTCACAAGATAGAATATAGTACTATCAGTACTACAGGCTATGGCTGGAATGGCATCCACCACATAAAACATACATTAAAAATGACATTTGCAGCTTGTTTAATCTACTTACTGTATATAAAATGAGCTGAAACAACATAAATCTTACATTTTTGGTGGGAGAACTTAATTGTTTTATTTTCGATCTGCTTAAATTTGTTAAACCAATTAACTTAATTGATTTGGTTAGGACAACATGAAGGAATTGTGTAGAACCCAACATTTTTTACAGTGTATAACGGAGTAATTGGTGATTCATTCCACAGTGGCAAGCCCTGATAAATAAGGGACTAAGCTAAAGGAAAGTAAGTGAACCTAAAACAGAAATATCTGATCATCCTCCATATCACTGTTTACATTACACTTGCATTACCAAAGCAATGACTGACACATTTGTATTGTTCCAGTGAGTTCGGTTAGCAGCACCACAGTGGAAAATGAAACCATTTCCAAGCTATCTGAACTGGATCCGTGTGGAATAGAACGATTAAATACAAACAGAACAATTCAGCCTGATAATGGTAAAGCTGCTTGCCAACGTTAGTGGAGTGCACTGTATTTATATACACACTCAGACATTTGCAGAGAGAGGGCATGAACATACGTACCTAGACATCCAAACGCACTCATTTGCATTTCACACAAGCAAGCGCCCACACAAAAACATACATTCCCAAACACTGCTTAAGGACAATCGTGACATGCACATCTGCTGTTCTGCTGGAACCATATAGGGGATAAATTAACTGTATTCCTCATGAAGTGTCCACTGCATTGTAGCGATACGATGGGTGATATCAGAAAATGGTTAATGTTGAAAACCACAACTTTATAATCATACATACAGTCAACACACATTTTTAAGCCCTCTTATGAAATTTGTTTTATTTTTTGTTCAAATATTTATCATGTGTGTTTAAGGGAGAGTAGATTTTTAAAGAGTTTTGATCTCTAATGTCTAATAAATCATTTATTTTTGTCATGATGGAACATTTGGTAATATTATCTGTATATTTTATACTATTATAGTATATAAGATACTCTAATATTCAGCTAAAAGTGCAACTTAAAGACTTAGTAGGTTAACTGTGCAAGGTACAGGAAGTTAAATAGTCAAGTCACTGGACAATACGCAATAAAAAATAAAAATAAAAAAATTATATTTATATAAATATAAATTTAAATATTAAATTTATATATATATAAAAAGAATTATATTGACATGCAGTTTTTTTTATTTGTTTTTGTTTTTATTTGATGATGATGATGATGATGATGATTATTTAATTTTAGCCAAACTAAAGAAGTATAACTTTCTTTAGAAGAAAAATATAATGGGATACTGGGATACTGATATTTACCTTGCTCCATTAAACATCACTTGGGAAATATTTGGCAAATAATTAAAATGTCATGAGAGGGCTAATACGGTAAGTCTTCAACTGTATATTTGCATAAAAAAAAAATAGATACACTAAAGAATATATGTAACAGCACTGACGTATATACAGCTATGGAGAGAGGAAAAAAAACACTTGCAAAAGCCAATTGTCCCTGAATTTTTTAAATATAAGTTAGATAATTACTCCAGTCTTCAGTTTCACGTGATCTATCATTGATGTTAAAACTAATTGTGCTATTTGAAGAAAATGTGTTTGTTACTTTTTACAAAGTTTATAGTCAGATATTTTTGACAAACAGAAAGAGAGGCTATAAGCCACTTTCCAAAAACTTTTCATTCAATGCTCCATGCTGGTGGAATGATCTTCCCATTCCCACTCAGACAACAAAATATTCTTCAATTGACAAATAAAAACCCATCTCTTCTGAGGACACCTGAACCTTGGTGAATAAAACCAAAACCACATGTAGAATCTCTTTTTCTTTCTCTCTTAAAAAGGGAGAATACTGTGAAAATACATCAGTATGTCTTAATATATAAGTCACATTTCTTATGATGTAACAATGGTACATAAAATAATAAAAACATTACATATTTTTAAAAGGAACAAATACTTTGATGTCTCCACATCTTCATGTTAGTCCAAGCGCTAAAAAAAGAAAAAAAAAACATCTTTCTTTTTACTTACAAGACGGTCTGCATGCTGCATGTGTGCAAGAATATGATGCAACAACAAAGCAGAAGTAGCAGTCAAAATACAGACATAGAAAACATTGTCTCATGGGTTTGGAAATGATTTGTATTTGAGAAAAAAAAAAAAGAAAACATGGACAGACAGTTGAAATACTCAAGAAATATAACAAACCTGTCAAAAAATCTGAAAGGAAACTTTGAATTGACAAAAGTACTTTATTTTTGATCCATTTTTATTATTTATTTGTATTATTTTCATTTTATTTTTATTTGCAATTTTTGAGAGAGATCAATCAAATGCTACAGGTATGTTTAATATTTTGGCTGCATTGGATTTCAATAGTATTACAATATTAATCAATGAGTATTGATAAATAAATATATACCTAAACTAAATCATATCAAATATTTATATTTGATGTAATGAAATTAAATAATCTGATGCTAGTTTAGAAAATGGTTGTCAGATTGTCTAGGGACAAAATGTCAACCTTACGCTCATTTAAACACACACCCATACTTGCTTCGTTGATTTACGAAGACTCTCCATTGGAGAGATGTATTTTAAACTCTAACAACTGCTTGTTGTATCGCTAACCTAACCTTAACCCTTACAGTAAACAGTGTGATTGTAAAAAGTATGTAAAATTACCCCGTAAATATGATTTTAAACACTTTTGAATTACAAGGACATGTGACGTTTGTAAACATTGCTAACTAAAATTACCAGGAAATACAACAAATCTGTTAATGAGTAAGTACTTAATTTCTGTAAAGTCCTAAAAAAAAGATTTAATATTTACACAGGGCATGTCCTTGTAAACTACCTCAAAATTGTGTTACTGTACCTAGATACCCGTCAATACACAGATGTTCTTGTAAACCACCAAAAACTGTAACCACACACACAGAGTTGAACACAACAATTAAAAATTTGACACTACACCACCTACAAAAAATAATTACATCAAATTGTGTTTCACTGCACATCATACAGCAGTTGTTACTTTATGGCCGATTTTATGAAATGCTGTATCAACCAAATAATAAACTAATTCAATATAGTTTCATTTGAATTTGTTGCATTTTGGATATTGGCATTACCTCTTTGCCTAATGAAGGATCTCATTCTAATTACAAATATAGGTCATTTAGATCAATAACAAATTTACTCTAAAACACAGCAGAGAATATGAGGAAATTTTAGACACTTTGAGATTTTCACTAGGTATGTTTCCATTCAAAGATGTGAATTAATTTATGCACAAAACTGGAATATCATATACAAGATGTGGGAATAAAGCAGCGTTTCTATTCAAGTAGTTGAAGAAAACAAAATCGTCACCTCCTGATTAACTGGCAGCAAATATCAAACGTAAAAAGCTGATTGAATCTTTTCTTTATTTAATAAATGACTTGCACCTCAGTAGACAATGCCGACACGCAATGAACACGTGGTGGCGTTTAAAGGCTTCAGATGCTGATCACAGACACACAGAAAATTCTGGAGGTAATTAATAATATAATAACAAACACTGAAATGATTAAGGCGTTTTTATTCATTCATTCATTTTCTTGTCGGCTTAGTCCCTTTATTAATCCAGGGGTTTATTTGTAAAGTTTTTTACGCAGCGGATGCCCTTCAAGCCACAACCAATCTCTGGGAAACATCCACACACACATACACACACACACACACACACACACACACACACACACACACACACTCATACACTACGGACTATTTAGCCTACTCAATTCACCTGTACCGCATGTCTTTGGACTGTGGGGGAAACCGGAGCACCCGGAGGAAACCCACACGAAGGTAGAGAGAACAAGCAAACTCCATAAAGAAATACCAACTGAGCCAAGGTTCGAACCAGCGACCCAGCAACCTTCTTGCTGTGAGGCGACAGCACTACCTACTGCGCCACTGCGTCGGATTAAGGCATTTTTGAATGACCAAAACAACATTTGAGATGTTTTACAATGTGCTCAGCCTGCTGGTTTATCAATTTACACACATTTCTATCATCACATGATCTCTTATAACAAAATCACAGGACTGTTTTAATGTGCATACTGGATTTTGTTTAGTAAAAGTGTTTCCCTCGTAGTTTATGTGCATCTCAAAAAGTTTATCTTTTTCATTTATGTGCATATGCTTTTATGCACATTTTTAAAACTTGTACGCTTCTTGACATTGTCATAAACTGATTTTTTTATGTGCATCTCCAAAATGTGCAAAAAAAAAGGTGAATGGAAACATATTTGATTTATGTGTGTTTAGTTTAAATAATAAAGCTCATTTAAATACACTAAATAAGCTCAGTTTCCTCATTGTTTCTTAAAGATTTTCCTGACAGCTGAAAGTAAGCCATTATTAGGTCCCAACCACAATACCTGTGAGTGTCAAAAGCATGTTTTCATCTGAAGTTGTACATAAACACGCTGTTGTTTTCTCCTTTACATCTATCACTTACAGATACAAACCGCATTGATTCAGCATCTTAAAAACACTGCTTCAATGGCAAAAAAAAACAATTGCAGCAGTTCTGCTCATTACACCAGAGAGTGACTGGTGATGCCTGCGCATTTGTGTGAAACACGAGACAAACGCATTATACTTCAAGTAAATTGAAATGAAATTGAATTGGCCCTGGGTATGTGTATAATCATCTTACAGGCTCAGGAGTTTTATGGCCGAGGAACAAATTCACACTGTGCCTTGGTACACGGGTTTAAAGGAACAGTACACAGGCATACAGACACGCATCAAATCCCTCACAGACCTCAAGAGTCCGGCTGTCCAACACAAAAGAGTCAGAAACTGTATATTTTCTATGTTTTATTTTAGACTTTTTTAACATTTGATGATATTTAGATGTTTAGATCATATCTGGTAATGTTATATTTATATATATTTATATATATATATATATATATATATATATATATATATATATATATATATATATATATATATATATATATACATACATATATATATATATATATATATATATATATATACATATATATATATATATATATATATATACATATATATATATATATATATATATATATTTATTTTTTTTGTAGTATATAAATATTTGTACAATTATGTAATATAAATATTTTTGTATTTATATGTTGTATTTATTTTTTTATTTTGTATTTTTGCAATGTATAAACCAAGCCAAATAAATCAAAGGCAAAGCCAAAACCAAATAGACAAGCAATTTTATGGATGGATGGATGGATGGGTAAGTGGATGGATGGGTAAGTAGGTGGGTGGGTGGGTGTATGGATGGATGGATGGATGGATGGATGATGGATACAAATGAATGGAAGGACGAGTGGATTTATTTAAATTCAAGTAACATTTATGTGTATTTTTCAGTCATTTTATGGTTTTAATCATGGCAGCAAAAAAGTCAGTCATAAACTATTAGTAGTTTGAATTAAAGGATTATTATTTTTTATTTATTTTAGTTACGCCCCATCCATTTCCATTTTAAAAGGATAGTTCAGCCAGAAAAAAAAATAATAATAACAATAATAAATAAATAAATGAATCTGTAATCATTTACTCACCCTTTACTTGTTCCAAACCTGTTTGAATGTCTTTTGTTCTGTTGAACACAAAAGAAAATACTTTGAGGGAAGCTGGAAATCTGTAACCATTGACGTCCATAGTATTTGTTTGAGTTTCTATGGAAGTCCATGGTTACAAAATATTTTCTTTTAAGTTCAGCAGAATTAAATATTTCATAAAGGTTTGTGTGCGTTTTTATTTTTTTGTAAACTATCGCCTTTAATTATTATTTTGTGTTATGTTCTTATTTATTTTGATGTACTACAAGTAAAACTAAACAAAACAAAAAAAAGAAAATATTTTCACTATGAGCACTGAACATTCAAAGATAATCTGTTTAAGCAGCAGTTTTGAGGGTCTCCCGCTGTGAGGGCCAGTATGGCTCTGTTTGGCATGAGCTCAGAAGGCTCCAGTGGTGTGTGTGGAGAAATGGGTCAGAGCGATGCATCTGCTTCAGCCTTCATCATGAGGAGCGTCCAGAGCCTGACACCCGCTTCAAAGCTGCTGGACACTCTAATTGGCTCTGCTGGAGTCAACAGACCCTCAGAGGAACAACGTCAGCCTATTTGTAGCAGTGTTCGGAGTCTGACGAAGCTTCCACATAGAAGAAAAAACATCTGCTGTGCGGCTCAAACTCGCACTATAAATTGCAGTTACTATGCATACCTGTGAGTAACAACCAGGTATGTGTGACATTCTTTGCATCGGAGTGTGTCGGTGTCATTTCATCCCTCTAATTAGCTCTTCCAGCTTGGAAAAAAAAACGGAGGAATAAGTGAGCGTGAGGCAGAAATAGGGGGAGGTTTCGTTCTACACCTTCTGGCAGCTTGTTAATTAAATTTAAATTGTTGCCCATCCCTACTTTTTACATCTAGGAGAGCATGTGTCGCTACGGCTCGGCCTGGCAGTTACTCAGCACTTCAGATGAAACTGAGATGGTTTAAATGGTCTGAGGATGAATCAAGAACTAGGGAGTAAGGGAAGAGGAGTTTAAACACAGGTACTGTAGATGTGGAAATACTTGTATGCATAATATCTTATCTGAAGTCTATTTATAAACTAGTTTTGAGAGGATCACATGCCTATGATTGACCATGACTGGACCCACATCAACTATTACATGATTCCCCAATCAGATGTTTCCTAAGTCACTATCAATAGTCTTCTTAGCACGGTCATCTTCATTTTGCAGAATCCCTCCTTCCTCCCCCTTCTTCCTAGATTTGTGGCATGGCGGTCCAGTGGTTATCACTGTTGCCTTACAGTAATAATTCCATAATTTTCTATACATGAACACTCAAAGTGCTTTACACATTGTGAAGACTCTCCTCATCCATTAACAGTGTGCAGTATCCACCTGGATGACACGATGGCAGCCTAATTTTAACGACCCCAGAAAGTCAGCACTCACTGAACAGTATAGAGTCCCCATCAATATGCTGGGGTGTTTGGACCCACACAGATCAGAGGTTGAGCACCCCCTGCTGGTCTCCCTAACACCACTTCCAGCAACAACCTATAGCTTTCCCATGTGGTCTTTCATCCAGGTACTGACTGGGCGCAGTCCTGCTTGGCCTCAGTGGGCAACCATGTGAGAGTTGCAGAGAGCTGGCTGCCGGCCATAAGAACGTTCTAATCCTATAATTAATTAAGTGTGAACTCTTGAAGCATAATTTAATATAAAAACGACATATAAATTCGTAACGTTTTGATTTAGGGTTTAACTCGTATGAATTTGCACGACCTCATTTGTTCAATTTAGCATGATTTGCTTATCCCGTATTGGCGGTTGGGTTTAGGGGTGGGATTGGTTGCCATGCCTACTTTTCGGTGGTGACCATGGTGGCCATTTTGAAGTCGGCCATCTTGGATCCAAATTTTGCTTGTTCAATAGAAAGAGGGTCATTAGACACATCAAACTTATTGGGAATTTCACAAGAAAAACAATGTTTTTAATATTACTTTGTTCTTTCATGAGTTATTTACAAGTTTCTGACCATTTATAAAATTTGTCCATTGTGCTGCCCATTGTGTTGGATTGTCAATGCAACCCTCTTCTCCCACTCTCCACACACTGATAGCAACATCGCAGGAGAAATGCCAGCACAGGCTTCCAGTATATGTAGTTTCAGATGCTGCACATCCTGTATCTACATTAAATAAAAAAATAAAAAAATAAATAAATAAATAATAATAAATATAAATTTAAATCTATAGATTTAAATTTATATTTATTTATTTATTTATTTATTTATTTATTTATTTATTTATTTATTTATTTATTTATTTATTTATTGTCAAATATAACATCTGTTCTGGAATCTAATATCTGGAATCTAATATCTGCAGGTCTTAATGGATGGATGGACTATTATCTCTGTCACCATCTTTTTCAACCATGACTTTTGCTTCATTGTTAACATAAAAGTTTTTACTACTAAGAATTCTATTTAAATAGTATTGCAATTTATATCAAATGTCATTTATTAAGCAACACTATTTAACAAACAATAGTATAAAGATGTGAAATAAATCAAAATAATTATGACCAAGTTTTCACTCAGTTTACTAAAGTGTAAAAATGAAGTCAAATCTATTTGCTTAGGAGTAATAATAGACGACTGACCAAATATTGCCTTCAAATGTAGCCTAAACAAATGACATTTCACAATAGACTACCATACAGACATTTAGCAGATTTCTGAAGTGTCAAGCAGAGTGCTCTTGGCAGTGCGTGCCAAGCAGAGGACTAAACTTACTATAGTTTGACAAATACTGTGGCTGTTAATAACATTATGTAACATACCTTTGAGACTTTTAGGTGAGATTGTAGTTGTTTTGAATGCAAATATGCAATTTATAAGGATAGCACCTATTTGCTTATATGTGTTTGGATGATATTGGAGATGGGACTTCCAGTCCATCAGTGCCTGTTCAGCCTCTCATTGCCTGCCAAGAGCACTCTTTTGATAGTCACTTGGTCAGAAATCT